>NC_041220.1:42770566-42788773 GCF_002837175.3 Physeter macrocephalus | reverse complement strand
GGGGGAAGGGGGGGGTGGGATGAACTGGGAGATTGGGATTGACATATATACACTACTGATACTATGTATAAATGAGAACCTACTGTATAGCTCAGGGAACCCTACTCAGTGCTCTGTGGTGACCTAAATGGGAAGGAAATCCAAAAAAGTGGTGCCATATGTATAAGTATAGCTGATTCACTTTGCTGTACACTGGAAATGAACACAACCTTGTAAAGCAACTATACTCCAATAAAAATTAATTAAAAAATAATTCTGTGGATGAGATTTTACATTGTTATGGGAATAACAGTTGATTAGGTTTACCCAATTAAAAGGAAAACAGATGGCTTTCACAGTTGGAAGATGCTCTTTATGGGATGAATGTTTATCATCCTTCAACATGTGGTTTTAGTAGTAAATATAAGATTCCTTTTCCTTCATTCAGAGTTGAGTTTTTTACATGTTTAACCTCTTTCTTTCAATTTTATAATACAAAAACATTATTTCAGCATTATTGTTTGGTTTTACTTCATCATGGATCTTAGTCATATCATCATATTGTAGCCACAGCAGCTGATTAATATTACAGGGCCACTTTCTCATGTGGCCATTAAAACTCTGTTTTATTTTCAGTGTTTTATCAATGCAGTTATTTAATTGTATTTCCATTTAAGATTTACTCAGTTTAGTAAAATGTGTTATATGTCACTGTTGGAAAAAATCCACTTACATGAAATATAATAGCAGAGTAAGCAAACAATCATTAAGAATCAATCCTTTAAAATCCCACTTGAAATGGTTGTAAGAAAATTGTTAAAAACAAGATAAATTCAAGTCCATTTTCCATGCACTGCTGTGTTCCAGGTAACTCACCAAGGGAATGTGGTGATTTAATTGTCTGGCTGGCACAGCAAGAGATGCTCTGAAGTTAGCCTGAAGTTGGCTCTGTAGTATCTTGCTTCTCTTTCAAACAAACTCATACTTTCTTTGGATACTCAGCATGATATTCAGTAAGCATAGGTGTGAGAGGCTAACAAAGAAGAAATTCTGTTATTTATTATTCACTACTCTCCTGGGGTCCCTTGCCACTTAGAATTAACATCCTCCCATATGAAATATTTAACTCTTGGTAGTTCATTCCAGTTAAAACCAAATCAGTCAATATACATAAGTCAAGAAAAACAGCATTAAAAGCTAGAGATTTTATCAATCTAAATCCTTTTAAAAAATATGGCTAAACAAAGGCTTTGTGAATGATTCCTGTATACCTTGAAAAGATATTAGAATTTATCTCTAGAAATCTTTGCAGTCAGTTCTCAAATCTCCATAGGCATATTTATCCACATTGTCAAAATCTTTAGTAAAACAAATGTTCTTGATTGCTTCTTGTTTGCTTTGTTAACGCTTTCTCACTCTTTAGTTACAAATACTTTGAAAAGATTGTAAAAACAAGTAAGAAAGATAATACTTGCTAACCCCATGATCCACAAAAGATTTAAGGAACCAGTGTTCCATGAGTATGTGCTTGGGAAAGCACTGTTTATTCCTCACATGCAAATTCTTTACTCTTGTTTTTGAGGGGGGGGAGTCTGTGTTCAGATGTAGAATTTTTAAATTTTCATTCCCATTACTGAAAAGGAGAAAATATATATTTTATGTTGGCTGCTGTATTACTTTTTTATTGTGATATAAAAAATTACCACAAACAGTGGTTTAAAACAAGATCCTAATTATTGTGGATCAGGCATAGCTTAGCTGTGAGAAAGAGAAACTAGAGCTGAACAAGTAGATAAGCAGCAAAAACAGACTTTATTCAGGACTGTTGCAATAGGGGGAAAGAGACCTTATTGTAGAAATGGACTCAATTCTGAATATAGCATGGACAATTGGGGATTTATAGCCAAGGAGCAGGGTAGGGGTCAGTAGGTGGAAAATTACAAAGAGGAAACATCAGGGGTAAGGAGGGATTCTGGCTAAACCAATGTGACAGAATCCTTGCTGAACACAGGCCAGGGTGATCAGATACCCAGGGTGGGGAGCCAAGGAATTTGATCTGATATTAAGTGTGATCAGATATTAAGGGTGAGGATTCTTGCTAAACTCACTCAGCAGGATTTTTGCTAAAATTGGGCAATGCAAAGATGGACATGGAAGTCCAAAGGTCAAGACCTTGTTGAGAAGAGGGTTCAGAGGAACCTGACTAAAGTTTGGACAAGGAGAGCATCTTGTAGGCAGGGTCCTCTGCTTATAGTCTCGTGAGGATGCAATAGAAGTTTCAGCCAGATTGAATTTTCATCAGAGGTTCCACTGGGGGAAAATCACTTCCAGGTTACCTCAGCTTGCTAGAAGAATTTACTTCCTTATGGTTGTAGAACTCATGGTGGCTTACTTCTCTGAGGCCAGCAGGACAGTGAGTTTCTGACTTCAGGATGACCACCAGTCCCTTTTGTAAGGGCTTTAACCTGATTAAATTTGGCCCACCTAGGATAATCTCTCTTTTGAGAAATTCAAAATCAAGTGATTTAAGACTAATTATGTCTGCAAAATCCCCTCACCTTTGCCATATTCTGTTGGCTAGCAGCAAGTCAAGTTGTGTTCCCACTCAAGGGGAAGGGATTATACAAGACTGTGAGTCAATGGGGTTACCTTAGAGTATGTCCACTATCACTATCTTAGGAGAAACTGTATCATTGACAGAATGAATCCTTAGTATGAATGTTCAGAAAAGTCACTGTTTTCTATCAAAAATCTATGTATTTTATTTCTATCAAAAATTGTAAGGATAAGATAAAAAATAGTCAAAATGAGCAGTATGACACGTTTATCTTCGCTTGTAATTAAACGTTTAACAAATATGTGTAGAATTAATGACTAAAGGGCATTATCTATATTTTGACCTTACTTTTCAGTAATGAGAATATTAATAATACTTTTTACAAGTCATAGATTTCAAAATAACTGGAACAATTAAAATGACAACAATAAGGGACTTCCCTGGTGGCTCAGTGGTTGGGAATCTGCCTGCCAGTGCAGTGGACGCGGGTTCGAGCCCTGGTCTGGGGCGATCCCACATGCCGCGGAGTAACTAGGCCCACATGCCACAACTGCTGGGGCCCGCGTGCCTGGAGCCCGTGCTCTGCAGCGGGAGAGGCCACCGCAGTGAGAAGCCCTCATACAGCAATGAAGAACTAATGCAGCCAAAAATAAACTAAATAAATTTTTTTTAAAAATTTTTTAAAAATGACAACAATAAAAATCAAGAAATTTAATTCCATGACCTCACATACTGTTATTGAATATGGCAAACATGAAACAGCCTAGCTTTTCTTTTCTCTCACTACTTCCCACCATGCATATCTGCTGCATATCAACTGCATTCCTCTCTTTTTATGTGTCCATTGCTTTGCAATTTCTATATCTTTGTTGACAGTATTGCACCCATATATCAATAGAATGTTGTATTCTTCTGCCCTGTGTATCCAAATCCTACCTTCTCATCAAGGTCAAGCTTTAAAGCAAGTTATCATAGGACATCATTTTTGGAGAAATTTCTGCAGAAAGAAATAGGTCCCTTTTCTGAACTTGCATAGTTCTCTTTTGGGATATCACTTTAATGCACTTATAACTAACTTTATCTTTTTTAGAGATGTTTGTGTTTGCATGAAAGAATGTATGTAACATGCTTAATGGCATTCCTAAGACTTATTACGCACTTAATGCATTATAAATATATATGTATATATAAAATATATATATATTTTTTTCTTCCATACTACTGTGTCAAACTTTTCCATGGAACCTATTCCATTGCCTCTTACAACCATAAATGAGGCATAAAAACAACCAATTTTTTTGTTTGTGTTCAGTAATAATGTACTGTACAGGCATACCTTGGCTTGGAGACATTGCAGGTTTTGTTCCAGACCACAGCAATAGAGCGACTTTCACAATAAAATGATTCAAGCAAATTTTTTGGTTTCCCAGTGCGTGTAAATTTTTGTTTACACTATACTATAGTCTATTAAATGTGCAATAGCATCTGTCTAAAAAGATCATTGTATACACCTTAATTTAAAAATGCTTTGTTGCTAAAAATGCTAACCATCATCTAAGCCTTCAGTGGGTTGTAATCTTTTTGCTGGTGGAAGGTCTTGTCTTGATGTTAATGGCTGCTGACTGATCAGGTTGGTGGCTGCCGAAGGTTGGGGTGGCTGTGACGATTTCTTAAAATAAGACAACAATGAAGCTTGCTGCATCAATTGACTCTTCCTCTCATGAATGATTTCTCTGTAGTATGCTGTTTGATAGCATTTTTACCCACAGAACTTCTTTGCAGATTGGAATCAATCCTCTTAAACCCTGCTGCTGCTTTATCAACGAAGTTTACGTAATATAGTAAATCTTTTGTTGTCATTTCAACAATCCATTAAGTTCATTGTCTTATACGGGCACAGTTCAGGATGCCCCCAAAACAATTACAATGGTAACATCAAAGATCACTGATCACAGATCATCATAACAAATATAATAATAATACAAATTTTTGAAATATTGTGAGAATTGCCAAAATGTGACACAGAGACACAAAGTGAGCAAATGCTTTTGGAAAAATGGTGCTGATAGACTTGTTTGACACAGAGTTGCCATAAAACTTCAATTTGTAAAAAATACAATATCAGTGAAGTGCAATAAAGCAAAACATAAAAGGGGGTTATACCTGTAATGCATAATGTAATATTTTATTCATATGTAAATATACTATAAAATACATTTTGTGAAAAGGTGAACATGGACAAACTGTTCTTTAAAACAATAGAGTAAAAGGTCTAATGTAACTTTGGATGTTAATCACAGAATAAGTCAATAATTATTTTCTGCCATTTTTGGCTTCACTGATTTATTATTGCTCATTTATGATCTGTAGTGTCATTTAAATTTAATGGTTTTAAATATTTTTAAAATTTAACTTGGACTTTTTTTGAGTTATTTTCTTTAAGGTATCTTGTTTTATTATCTTACTAATACTATGTGTGTCTTACAAACATGATGGTTCCCACCAAGGAATTTTGTAAATATCACTTAATATTAGTTATTGCTCAACATTTTTACCTTCATTTTCATTTTATTGAACTTTTACCACATACTTTTAGTGAGAGGAATACTTTTTGATACTTTTGGCTGTTACAATCTAGCACTTTTTTCATCATTGTCTCCTGGATATTTTCCATCTTTCAAAGTCCAAAACTCAGTAGGTAGCAAAATATGGCAACCCTCTGTGTGTGTGTGTGTGTGTGTGTGTGTGTGTAAAACTCTATTTTGATCTTTCTCACTTTCATATCAGCCAACATACTTTGAGGCACAGATATTCATGTATTCACATTTGAAGTGGTAGAGTTTTCTTTTCTTATCTTCTGTTAGACCTTGCCCAAACCACATGATGTTAACCTATATAGTGCTTTCAAATTTGCCACTTTTAGACCATTTCTCTGCTGATATTTTTGCCCATTTGACTTTTATATCACTCTTACCAAAAGCATAGGCTTTCAGATTTTTCTGTAACTTGGCACCCAAGGGAATTTTCTAACGTTTCTATTGTTGTTCTTACAGATCACCCCAGAAAGGAGGAAAGTGACAGATGTTGATTATTTTTTCCTGCCAAGCCAATCTTCGCTCTGATTCAACCAGTTTCTTCCTAACACTAATATTTTTATCTAAACATACTTTTGAACAAAAATATATTTACCCTATTTGATAATGCTCTCTGGTTCACAATTTATTCAATTCTTCTCAACCTTTAACTCTTGTGAATTATAGCATTCTCATATCTCTCAGTGCTTTCTCATAATTTAGTTTGAACTTTTGCAGATCTCCATACATCAGTTATTCTGATCTTTTTCTTCAACATTTCTCTGAATATCTTTGCCTCTTATTCCCAATTTCCTCTTATTCTTTTATTTGCTTTTGCTCACTTCAATACCGGGAATAGACAGCCAATTAAAATATGTCAAGCTGTCAAAGTTTCCCTCAGCAGGCAAAATCTGCCAAGCTTCCTTCTATCTATAAAATTACTAACAATTTTTCTTTACATACATACCATTCCCATTGTGTTCCAATGTAGACTTCTCTGGGTGAAGACCAGCCTATTGGAATCCTTACTCTGGTAAACCCCAAGATGCTGTATTTCTGTGGAGCAGTAACACAATCATGACATAGTAAACATATATATATATTTTCAAAGGACCAGGGGCTTTTTTACAATAAAACTTTACTTTTAATGCAAGCCTAGATTCAGAAGGCACATGACTAAATTCACATTCTAATAAATAAAATAAGGTGTTGATTCTCTTGTAAAAATACTTCTTTAAAAAAAATACTGCCATACAAAATTTGTAGAACTTGCAAATAAATTATAATGATCATCAAATCTATGTTCATCATAGGAAAAATCCTTTGAAGTCATGAGAAATTTATGTGTCATAAATGTTCATTCAATTATTTATTTTCTGATTTACTAAAAATTTCCAGCTCTCATGTAGCTAACTTTTTTTTTTTTTTTTTTTTTTTTTTTTTTTTTTTTGTGGTACGCGGGCCTCTCACTGTCGTGGCCTCTCCCGTTGCAGAGCACAGGCTCCGGACACGCAGGCTCAGCGGCCATGGCTCACGGGCCTAGTCGCTCCGCGGCATGTGGATCTTCCCGGACCGGGGCACGAACCCGTTTCCCCTGCAGCGGCAGGTGGGCTCTCAACCACTGTGCCACCAGGGAAGCCCTAACATTTTTACATAGATGATAAAAACAAACAAATAAATAAACAACTGCATTAATAAGTGAAACGTGTATTGACCAAATGATCATAGCAAATATAGAGAAATACAAAGAAAGGGAGGAAGGAATGTGAAGTTTCAGCAGAATGGTACTTTACAATTTTAAATAGGTTGTTCACTGAGAAAGTAAAACTTCAGCAAAGATCTAGAGGAAGTGAGGGATAATCCATGAGAATATTTTTCTTTTCTTTCTCTCCTTTCTTTTCTTTCTTTTTTCCACCAAACTCAGGTTTGGCTGTTCGCTACCCAAAAGCCGTTAATTTGAGATGCAAGTGTCAATAGAAAGGAAAGGTGCTTTAATCAGAAAAACCAGCAATATGAAAAGAAGGTTGACTCATGTCCTGAGGCCAACTCCAAAGATTCTGTGAAACCATGACAGTTTTTAAAGGGAAAAATGGTGGAAGAATCTCAGTGACTCTTTGAGGCAGGAGGTTGAGTTATGCATTGTTCTCCATTGCGTGCAGGCTGTTGACTCTCTCTTCAGAAGTTATCATGCTAGTGTGATCTGCCTGCAGTATTGATAAGGGGGCTGTTGGGGGCAGAGAGCTAGTCATTCTTTACTTAATTCTTCATTCTTCTTTTTATCTAGGAAAAGAATCAACAGATTAATTAGGTTCTTTCAAGTTTAGAGGGGAACAGAAATGGGCAAATAGGAAAGAGGCAAAAGAGCTGTTTTCATTTCTCCCTTTCTTCCTTCCTCCCTCCCTCCCTCCCTCTTCCTTCCTTCCTTCCTTCCTTTATTTCTCTCTCTCTCTCCTTCTTTCTTTCTTTTCCCATTAATTTTATGTTAGACTTTTTGTAACTGTCCCAAAGTCCTCGAATATTATGTTTTGTTTTCTTTAGTCTTCTTCCTCTTTACTTTTTGGTTTTCAAAGTTTCTACTGATATATATCCTGTAGCTCAGAGATTTCTTTTCCTCAGCTGTGTCCTATCTACTAATAAGCCCATCAAAGGCCTGCTTTATTTCTCTTACAGTTGGTGTTGTTTTAATCTCTAGCATCTCTTTTTAGTTCTTTCTCAGAATTTCTCTCTCTCTGCTTACATTGCCCATCTGTTCTTGCATGTTGTCTACTTTATCCATTAGAGTCCTTAGCGTATTTAATCATAGTTGTTTTAAATTCCAGCCTGATAATTCCAACACCCCTGCCACAGCTGATCTTAATGTTTGCTCTGTATTTTCTAATTGTGTTTTTGGCCTTTTGTTATGCCTTGTAATTTTTTCTTGACAGCTGTACATGATAAAAGGAACTGTTATAATTAGGCTTTAGTAATGTGGTTGTGAGGAGTGGGGGAAGGGGAATCATCCTGTAGTCCTATGATTAGGTCTCAGTCTTTTAGGAGCCTGTTCCTCTGGGCTGTAAACTTCACAAGAGCTTCTCAGAGCTTCCCCTTCTTTAGGGGACCTTATTCTGCCTAGAGTGGGCTGGACTTGGATATTCCCCTTCTCCACATGGAAGGCTAGAGTCAGCTGGGATCCAGTATTCCCCTTCCCCAGGTCAAGTAGGCTCTGATAATCCCACAGGTTAGGATCTGGTTAGTTTCACCTGAGGTCTAGACTTGTTAAGAAGAACAGAGAGTTCTGCTGTATTTCAAGATGGTTCCTCTTCTCCTCCTGCTTGAAGCATGGAAGTATTTTCCTGCATTATTTACTGTGAGAATCTGGTTAAGTTCTTGGAGGTAAAACACAAAAGTGTGTGACCTCCCACCCACATGACTGGGACTTCCTGGAGTTTCTAACTACCAGAATTATCCACAAAAACCTCAAGCAATTAGTCATTTACAGTTCAGTTTTTCCTCCCAAGGCACTGGTCCTGACGGCAGTTTCCACTCATGAGTCATTGCTCTGGTAAGTCGTGACTCCCTGTATTCAACTGTGTGTCTCTGCAATTTTGGGGGTTGCAGTTTGCCTTGTGTCTTCCCTTTTCTTACAGATTCAAGAAAAGTTATATTTTATTCTATTCAACTTTTTGTTATTAGGATGACTTCTAAGCTTTTTCCAGGCAGTATTAGAAACCAGAAGTCCACTCTTCTTCTTCTTTTCTTTCTCTTCCTCTTTCTTTCCCTCCTCTCCTCTTACACCCCCTTTTTCCCTCTCTTCCCATTTTGCAGAGGAGCTTTGAGTTTAATTTGAATTTTCCTGGTTACTAATGAAGTCAATTACTATTCCATCTGCTTACTGACCAATTGACTCTATTTTCAGTAAAGTTCAAGTTTCTTACCAAATTTTCAAAGTAGTCTGACTTTTCTTGGAGATTTATAGGAGTTCTGTATATGTATTATATAATACTATATATTGCAAATATATTCTCCCACTCTCAACTTTGCCTTTCTACACTTTTAATGGTGTCTTTTGATAAATATCAATATATCATGAAGATATTCTCCTATATTACCTTCTATGATCTTTGCTGCTTTGCTTTACATATTTAGAAGTTTAAATAATTATTTTTCTAAATATTAAATATTATTTTTCCAAATGGTTACACATTTATCCCAGCTCATATACTGAAAAGATTGTTATTTCCTTATTGATTTTTAAAGTCATCTCTTACATAGATGAAGTGTTGATATATGTATGAGACTATTTCTGTTTGTTGCTATTGTTACAAATTACCATAAACTTAGTGGGTTAAAACAATGCAACTTTATTATCTTACAGTTCTGTGGGTCAGAAGTTGGATACTGGTCTCACTGGTATAAAACCAAAGTGTTGGCAGGACTGCCTTTCTTTCTGGGATTTTTGTTTCCTTATTTAGCTTGTTGGCAGAATTCAGTTTCTTGTTGTTGTAGGACTGAGAGCCCTTCTAGGCTTACAAGGACTGTTACCTGCATTCCTTGCCTCCAACAGCAAAGCCAGCAATGTTGGATCATCTCTCTCAGACTTTGAATCTCTTCTGTCTCCACATCTACCGTCACATTTCTCTCATTAACTCCTTTGCCTTTCTCTACTATTTTTAAGGATTTGTGATTAAACTGGGCCCACATAGATAATCCAGGATAATCATCCTATCTTAAGGTTCTTAACCTTAATCATAACTGAAAAAATCTGTTCTACCATAAAAAGTAACATGCACAGTTCCTGGGAGTTAGAGCATGAGAATCTTTAGGGGGCCATTATTCTGCCTACTACATTGTCTAAATCACTATAACACTATACTAAGTCTAGAAATGTGGTAGGCTCAATTCTTCCATTTTTTCTTCTTACAAGAAACTTTCCTGTTCTTAAATTTTAGAGTAAGCTTGTTTAGTGCCCCAAAGAAATATATTCTGATGTTTTGATTATATTAAATTATATTGAATTTAATATATACTGACTAAAGACCAATATCAGAGAATTGGTGTTTTACACTATTAAGACCTAATCATAAATACTGTTTTTTTCTCACAATTATTTATGTCTTTTTCATGTGTTTAAAGGATTTCTTTAACTTCTCTGAACAAAGTTTTCTATTTGGCCTTAGAGATTGAAGTTTATTTTTTTTAATTTTTATATTTATTCCCAAGGAATTCACATTTTAAAATTCTATTGTAATGTTATTTTAAAATAAATTCCCGTATTAATAGTCTGACTTCATATAGGAAATTTGTAATCTGTCCTTAAGAATTGCTGTCATTCTAGCTGAAAAGCTCTCTTCATACTCCATTCACATACAGCTTTACCTACTCCTGTTTGAGCACTTTACTGTTTTTAGCACTAGATTAATGTCATTGTCTCACATGGGTAGTTAACCAAATTATACCTCTAGTTTCCTGAAATAAAAATGTAGTATTTTCAGGGTGACTTCAGAGACATAGGTATATGTACTAAAAGAATATCGTTCATAGGCTATAATTTAATGATCTAAGTTATAAGTAAGGGTGTCAAAAATGAAAAATAGTACATCATTGCCACTATTACTACCATACTGTAATTCTTTATGTAATCATGTTATTCACTTAACATTTTCTTATTCCAGTCTCTAGTCATTACACTTCCGTGTAAAACAACTAACTTATCTTTCTAAATATTGACACTATTCAAATGGTTTCAAAGTTTCTGTGGCAAACAGTAAAATCTAATGTCTTTGTCATTTACGATTCTAAAAATATATGGCTTTAAACAATTCACTCACTTTTTTCGCCAACTTTTTTCTTGCCCGTAGATCTCCTTCTGACACTAAATTTCCAGTCACAACAGGCACCTATGACATCCTCTAGTAATCTGTGCAATTTCGTGCTTATACGTCTTTTTCATGTTATTTACTTTAGCTAGAATCCTTTTACCTCTTTCAGCAAAATCATGATACTTCTTCAGTGCCCCATCAAGTGCAACCTTCTTTTTAAAGCTTTTATTCAGCCCTATAGTTAGAATTAAGCAATCCCTCTTTTGTACTCTCTATAAACCTAATTTTTGCTTTGGCTTATCAAAAATAGTAAAATACTATTAGTACTTTACTAATAGTACTAAAGTACTATTCTTAAGTACTAAGATTGTTTCTTATTCAACTTTTTATATCTGGGAACAGCAGTAGTGCCTTTTGTGTAGTAAGCATTCACTGCTTACTTTTAACATAAATCATGCTTTGTTGTGTGTAAAATACATTTATTTATACACTTGTTATGTTTAATTGAATTCAAGAGAGTGAAGTGTCTGAATGGTTATTTCAGGTTTCAGTGTTCATAGTTATATATAAACTAGACATAGATCAACTTCTATGTTACTCTCAGTAAAACAAGCTGTGCCTTGTATTCTCATTTCTTTGAACCTGAATTCTGTCAGATTTCAGAGAATAAAGAGATTCAGAATCTGCCACTTTGGGAACTCTGTGAAACATTTGTTTCTCTAAGAAATATATCTATGGTTTAGCTGAAGCTAATCTTTCCCCCAGGCCCAAAAAGTACACTAAGCCAATTTGAAGGGGTTAGGGATAAGGAGATGTATGGCCATCCTAAATGCAACAGTTGATGAAGAGTCTTAAATATAAATGCCTTTCACAATTTTAAGTGTTCCTCTTCCCCTACATTGTGTCAATGCAAGGCACATCCCAGTGTGGCATCTTTTCAAAGTGAAGGGGATACATATTTGAGATACAGTGCTGTGCTAAAAAGAAAGAAATTTCATGGAATCCAAGGAGAGTACAGGTCTTACATCTCACAGATGAGTTGGAAAGATAGATGAATATGAATGTCTGCGTTTGAATATCTAGAGCCTTTTATAACATTGTATCTTTTGCTCTCAAGCACACAGTTCTTGTCATGAAAATACTTCCAATATTTTATTTAACAAAAGAGTACTCTGAACAACTACATGGATAAGAGAAATTGACACATAAATTGTATCTCCAAATATAAAGATGTAGAGAGAATTTTCAAAAAGCAATTCAATGAGTTAGGTAAAATGCTAGGCACTACCTAGGAATGTTGTGTAAGTGACTATTGTTAATTCTACTGGAGGATAGGTAACAATTTCAGATTAGATTAATATGCTTTTTTTTCTTCTTTTGGAAGATTTCTTATTTTAGTGTTTCTTATTCATAAACATTGGAATAGGGTCACTCATTTTCCTATTCTAGACAATATTTACAGCAAATTTTGTCTTCTTTAGAAGTGAGGATTATCTAATTAATTAATATATTCATTCAAAGGCAAGTATTTTGGAACATACATCATGTGTCAGACACTATGCTAAATGTTAGGACACATCAGTGAACAAACAAAACAGCAAAATAAATCTGATTACTTGAAGTCTATAGTCTAGAAAGGAATTGTAGATAGAAAGTAATAAATATAATGAATAGGTATTGATAGAAAGTAATAAATATAATGAGTAGAAAAAATATTGTATGTTTAATGACGATAAACGTTATGGAAAAACAAAGTAGACCAAGTTCAGAGGGATGATGTATACTAAGGGTGGAAACGGATGGGTAAGTTTCAGAAATCAACATAGGAACTGATTAGGTCATTTTTGAGCAAAGACTTGAAAGATGTGATTGAGTTGGTAATGTAGATTTATAGGGAAAATTTTTTAGAGGGATTACACAACTTGCTATTTATAAACTATTTGAAAGGAAGTGATATGTCTATGACAGAGCTAGACTCTAAAGTGAAATTCTTGTATTTTCTATCTGTTTTTGAGAGTGTATTAAGTACCAGGAAGTTCGCTTTGTACTACACTTTGTGATTTCCAATCCAATAACAACACTTCAAGGCAGTTATTATTATTCCTGTTTAACTGATGAGAAAATTAGTCTCAGAGAAATGAAAGATACTTGAATCACTTGTAACTAGGAAGCAGTGGGGCTAGGAGTCCAATAAGAACATGTGTGTATATGAGTTTATTTAAAATTTTGAGTTCTTTTCAGTACACAAAATTTTTGTTATACAAAATCCCATGAATATTGTTTGTTTTTTTCTGACAACCAGTGATAAGTTTTTGCATGGAAAATTCAAAATTTGTCTCAGTAATTTTAAAATTCATTAATGAGAAACTTGTCCAAGGAATTTTATTCAAGTCATCCTGGGTAATTAGAGTTTAGAGTTCTTGCTCTTTATTTCCTCTTCATCTACATGAATTAAAATATACCATAGCTTTGAAACAAAAGCCTATATTTGGATCTCTATGTATTTTAACTTAGTAAGATAGAGAACATTATTCCTACTTTTGATCATGCTAGTCATTTTGGCAATAGACTTGAAACCAATTACCATCTCCCTTTTTCCAATTGCCTATATTTATTTTTAAAATGAGATGTTTCCAATTTGTACAGTTAATCAGTTATCTTTATAATGTATTGGACAATAAGTTTCATCCATGTAGGTCCCTTACAGGCCATTCCCCTCCTTTTAACGTATTCTTTATATATAATATAGTATGTTTTATATGGTCATGCTTTGATTCTATTTCAAGTTCTTTTTCTTTGTATTTTAACTTTACCAGAGAGATAGCTTATCCCCACTACAGTAGATAGCTAATGGTATCCTTTAAGTAAAATTTATTTTAACCAGTTAAACTCCCAGAAAGCAATCACATTTCTTTGAGAAAATTACATTTTACCCTCTAAAAAGCTAACTACAAGATGTTTTGTATATTATTTGTCTAGGCAACAAAAAAATACAATTGTACACATAGAGTTGGATACAGGATTCAGCTAAGATAAATTGGATTTTGGGGGTTCTGGAGTAAGGGGATGAAGAAGAAATTTAATCTGTCTTAATTGGTTTCATGAAGGATCCAGTGACTCATACTTTTTCAATTTTTTACTGCATATCTTAGTGACAATGATAGATGGCTATTTTACCATAGTGTTCTCTAAGTATCAAATGTTGCAGATTTAAATTATTTTATTATGGTAAAGGAAAAGCCACCCACTGTTTTCCATTTGAAAATACTGTTAACTTGAAACTTAATAGTTTTGGCACTCGAGGAATCTGGCTGAAATTCTTACCTTTTCTGTATGTATGTATGTACGTATGTATGTATTTAAAAACCTAGAAACCAGTTGTTTGATTTTCAGATTTAGTTACTTTTGGTAAAGCCATCTCTCAGTGGTCCTTCTTTCCCTAGTTCAGCCTTTCATTGGGGTTTTGTGGTTCACTGTCCCTATGCCCTTCAAACTCAGAGTGACCAGATGTCACAAAATATACTTCAATCATATTCTCCCATGAGATTTGTGGTTTATTATATATGTATTATGTATTTTGTTGAATGGTGCTACCATTCACCATTTTCTCTATAAATGTGCTGGGAGTCATTCATTATTTTGAGTGTTTAATTGGTTTTGTATTATATAAATTTGATCCCCATTTCTTGTTATTTATTTAATTTTTCTTTTCTCTCATTCTTCTAGATTTTTAAAATAGCCTCTGAACTCTCTCTTCATGTCCCTCCAATCTATTCTCTATACTACTGCTAATATAGACTTTCAAAATGCAAGTCTTATTTCATTACTATCCTGCTTGCATTTCATTTGTATTATATTATCTGTAAGGGGGGAAAAAAACCTTGGATTGGCATTCAAGGCTTTCCATGTCCTGGCTATGCATCGATCCTCATCTCCTGCTACTATGAGGCATGTCCTAGATAGTTGTATTTTCTTAAATATATTGTGTTGCAATTATTTCTTTAAATATAACTTCTGACCTATTAGACCTTGAAATTATTGAGAACTTGAATTCTTTTACACTTATCCTTGGATCTAGGTGTCACATTCAGTGCCTGACAAGTTCTTATTTTGGTATGTTAAATTTTCTTATTCTTTCAAGTATTTTAACTTGCGAAGTATTTTTAAAGGTCACTGTAGTTTAGCAGATTATTGGATAAAGGAAAATGAGCAGCGAAATGGGAATCAGAAGTGCTAGTTTATCATTTCAGTACTACTACCTATTAGCCACCTGACTGTGTAAACCCTAGATTCATTATCTATAGAGTAGGAAGGATGATTCCACCTGCCTACTTCCAGATTGTGTGGGTCAAGAGTGATGATATTTATAGAGATACTTTGTGCATGATAAATTTCAGTAAAATAATATATATTATTGCTATTAAAACTAGGTGAAAATACTGAATCTATTTTACCTTGTCAGTAAGCACAGTAATATGAATGGCAATGGTTGTTTAAATAAGTTTTACTCAAATATATTCTCTGTAAAAAGAAAGTTTTTGCCTTATGACGCTTTTGAAAACCTTCATCTATGTTCTTATGGAGGAGGTTTTGTGTATATTTCTGTGTTTACGTGTATGTGGTTATTGCTTACTATGATAGGAAGAGTTATGAATTTCTCCTCTATATTATTTAAGGATTTGATAAAACTGTGTTCATTTTATGATTTGCATACATAGAAGAAACTGCAATCATTTTAATAATCCTGTTAATATATCTTCTATAGAAACACATATTATTAAGTAGTAAATTAAAGTTATATGGAGAATAAATGTTAGGATCACAATATTGATCACTTGCAAATTTCAGTGACAATAAAAGGAGGAGGAAAGAAACTAGAATACTTTTCTTTGTATTATGTACATTTCTAAATATCAAAGATATGAAATAGTTCTCAGGTACTCATTTTTTAAAAAAATTTATTTTAAAGAGAGACAGATAGGAAAAGTGTTTCAGACATTGATGGATGTTTTAACCCAGGAAGCAGGTTTCTGAGTCTTGAATATACCTTGCCAATTATCAATAGTAGCTTTGCTTTCACACTCAGATCATTGCTTCAGTGTGAAAAGAGAACCAACAACTGATACTGGTGTTGCTTGAAGACACTGACATTACTCAAGAAGTGTTGTCTGTGGGAAAGGGACAGTGGTACTGCCTGTAACAAGAATGATTAACAGCTGTGAGCTATGAGTGAAAGTACTTATCAGAATGTTAAACTTTTGAGAACAATTCTGGGGACAGTCAACAAAGATACTGAATTATAATAAACACTTTCTATTTTGTCCCACACTACTTTTTATCATTTGCTACTTTTTACTGTTCACTCCCATAAATTCATTCTGTATTTGTTAATAGAAAGCAATAATAGTTCTTTACCTAACACTTTGCAAATGTCAGGCCCATTAATCTTTCTTTCCATGCTAGTTTTCAAAAGTATGTCCTTAATAGTCACATACACTCTATAGATTTGATAATAATTGATTATAATTTAACTTAGTGGCATTATTTTCATTTTAGTCATAATTTCCTAGGGAAATTATAATATTTTTAGAATGATGTAGAGCTGGTCAGTTCTGCCTCCTTTTCTCATCTTATTTTTTTCCTTCTTGAGCCTCAGTTTATAATTTAAGCAGAAAACAAAACAAAGTTATATATATATATATAAAGAATTCCTTACTGAACTATTATTGAAGTCAACACCGTGTCTGAAAGCATTATTGTTGGCTCAGTTGCGAGTTGCTTTTGAGAAAGAAATAAATATTGATATTTCTATTCTTTCACTTACTTTTCTGGCTCACCTTTCAGCAGTGCAATTATATTAACATGCTAATGAGCACTCATTGTTACCTGGGTCTGCACTAGAGGCTTTATAGGCAATTTCATATTTAATTCTCATAACTGTGCTACAGATGACAGCATTGAGGCCCAGATTGGCTAATTTTCCCATATTCACCCAGCTCAACTGACTGATGAAACAGGAAATCCCATTAAGATATATGTGACTCTAAAACCAGTGCTTGTTTTATTATTAAAGAGAACTCTGGGTTTTATCTTCTAAAATTCACTTTCTCTATCAGTAATCTGGCTTGCACTTTGTGGGATTTTCACATCGTTTCCTCTTTCATTTTTATCCAAAGAGACTTACTGTAGAGAATGTTAAGGCAGATTAGGCAACCAGACAAGAGAAAGACATCCAGGATATCAAACTTAGATTCCACTCATCACTCAACCAATTTTAAACTGTAAGGCCCCCAGCACAACACCACCATTCCAAGTCCTAATTTTCACATACGGAAATTGAAGATAATAAAGAAAACAGATCTTGCATGAGAATTCAATGAGATAATATGTAAAATATTAATATAAATATTTAACATGGTGCTTTATACACTGTCATACTTTTTTTTTGAATTGTATTTTTTTTTATACAGCAGGTTCTTATTAGTTAAATATTTTATACATATTAGTGTATATATGTCAATCCCAATCTCCCAATTCATCCTACCACCACCCCACCTGCCTCTTTCCCCCCGGTTGGTGTCCATACATTTGTTCTCTACATCTATGTCTCTATTTCTGCCTTGCAAGCCAGTTCATCTGTACCATTTTTCTAGATTCCACATATATGCGTTAATATATGATATCTGTTTTTCTCTTTCTGACTTACTTCACTCTGTATGGGTCTCTAGGTCTATTCACGACTCTGCAAATGACCTATTTCGTTCCTTTTTATGGCTGAATAATATTCCATTGTATATAGGTACCACATCTTCTTTATCCATTCGTCTGTCTATGGGCATTTAGGTTGCTTCCATGACCTGGCTATTGTAAATAGTGCTGCAATGAACATTGGGGTGCATGTGTCTTTTTTTTTTTAACGTCTTTATTTGAGTATAGGGGCAGGACAGGAATAAAGACACAGACGTAGAGAATGGACTTGAGGACACAGGGAGGGGGAAGGCTGAGACCAAGTGAAAGAGTGACACTGACATATATACACTACCAAATGTAAAACAGATAGCTAGAGGGAAGCAGCCACACAGCACGGAGAGATCAGCTCGGTGCTTTGTGACCATGTGTCTTTTTGAATTATGGTTTTCTCTGGGTATATGTCCAGTAGTGAGATTGCTGGGTCATATGGTAATTCTATTTTTAGTTTTTTAAAGACCCTCCACACTCTTCTCCATAGTGGCTGTATCAATTTACATTCCCACCAACAGTGCAAGAGGGTTCCCTTTTCTCCACACCCTCTCCAGCATTT
>NC_041220.1:42746192-42770555 GCF_002837175.3 Physeter macrocephalus | reverse complement strand
TTGGAGAAATGTCTATTTAGGTCTTCTGCCCATCTTTTGATTGGGTTTGTTTTTTAATATTGAGCTGCATGAGCTGTTTACATATTTTGGAGATTAATCTTTCGTCTGCTGATTCATTTGCAAATATTTTCTCCCATTCTTAGTGTTGTCTTTTTATCCTGTTCCATTAATCTATATTTCTGTTTTTGTGCCAGTACCATATTGTCTTGATTACTGTAGCTTTGTAGTATTGTCTGAACTCAGGGAGTCTGATTCCTCCAGCTCCACTTTTTCCCCTCAAGATTGTTTTGGCTATTTGGGGTCTTTTGTGTCTCCATACAAATTTTAAGATTTTTTGTTCTAGTTCTGTAAAAGATGCCATTGGTAATTTCATAAGGATTGCATTGAATCTGTAGATTGCTTTGGATAGTATATTCATTTTCACAATATTGATTCTTCCAATCCAAGAAAATTGTATATCTCACCGTCTGTTTTTGTCATCTTTGATTCCTTTCATCAGTGTCTTATAGTCTTCTGAGTATAGGTCTTTTACCTCCTTAGGTCTGTTTATTCCTAGGTATTTTATTTTTTGTTGCCATGGTGAATGGGATTATTTCCTTAATTTCTTTATGATCTTTCGTTGTTAGTGTATAGGAATGCAAGAGATTTCTGTGCATTAACTTTGTATCCTGCAGCTTTACCAAATTCATTGATTAGCTCTAATAGTTTTCTGGTGGCATCTTTAGGATTATCTATGTATAGTATCATGTCATCTACAAACAGTGACCGTTTTACCTCTTCTTTTCCAGTTTGTATTCCTTTTATTTCTTCTCTGATTGCTGTGCCAGGACTTCCAATATTATGTTGAATAATAGTGGTGACAGTGGACACCCTTGGTCCTGTTCCTGATCTTAGAGGAAATGCTTTCAGTTTTTTACCATTGAGAATGATGTTTGCTGTCGGTTTGTCATATATGGCCTTTATTATGTTGAGTTAGGTTGCCTTTGTGCTCACTTTCTGGAGAATTTTTATCGTAAATGAGTGTTGAAGATGTCAAAAGCTTTTTCTGCATCTATCGAAGTGATCATATGGTTTTTATTCTTCAATTTGTTAATATGGTGTATCACATTGATTGATTTGCATATATTGAAGAATCCTTGCATTCCTGGGATAAACCCCACTTGATCATTGTGTATGATCCTTTTAATGTGTTGTTGGATTCTGTTTGCTAGTATTTTGTTGGGGATTTTTGCATCTATATTCGTCAAACACTGTCATACTTAATATGTTTATTACTATGTGGCATTTGACTTAGCATTTGGATTTTTTATTTAAAAATATAATTTTTATGTGCCTGTGAGATTTTTTCCTCCTTGATGACACTTTTTTATGCAGAGATTTCTGAAAGTGGTTGTCATATAAAAGAACCTCTGGGAAAAAATAGAAGCTTACTTCAAATATTGAGACATACATGGCTGGACTGGGGTGACTAGAGGTCCCTGGATAAAAAAGTGTGACTGAATAACTTCTGCCTTTGGTGAATGCAGTAATTTCTGTAGAGAAAGCCATTGCTTATAGATTATAACATGCAAGCCCTTTAAACCTCTAACTTATGTGTATTATAGTTTAGCTAAGAGGCACATGCTTTTTTTACTGTTTTCAACATTTCAGTTAATTTGGTATTGCATGTGCATGGTTTAATGAGGCATTGTAGAGTTTTGTTTTTTTTTTTTTACTAATATCACACTATCTTATCTCTTTTTACTTCTGAAGATTTTTAAAATAACAGGGTATAGTCTTTGATCACTAGTGGGATACAGCCAGTCAAGTGTTGGTAATTGTTTAACAACCAATGTTTTAGGATAAAAGAAACACACACACACACACACACAAACACTACTCTTCCAACACACAAAAAACCCAGGACCTTAATTAAATTTTTCTGTTTTAGCATTTTTTCTGCTTTTTACTTGCCTACTCAAATTCATAGTTGACGAGCCACCAGGTTCTTTCTCAAATGCAGTTTAACCACACTATTCCTTTGCTTAAAAACATTCAAGGATTTTTCTGTCACTTATGGGGTACTTTACCTTATATACAAGGGTGGCCATGAAGTGCCCTCTGTTTCCCAGACGCATATCTAGTCATGCTGTGCCTTGTATTTTATGTTTCCAAAGATCCAAATTAATTCTGTTTCCCCCCATGTACATTGTGCTACTTTTATTAGCATTTACTGTTTCTTATTTCTAGAATATCATTTTCTCCTCTCTAAGTAATCTTTACTCACCTACTGAAATTCAGCCTGTTCCTTTGGAAAGCTGATTCTAACCAACTGCAGTTTGGAATAGCTGTCCCTTCTGTTCACATAATCTGTACACATTCATGATCACTGCATTTGAAATTAAGTCATGAGACTGCAGGATTAAGCCTGTAACTGTTGTATATTAGACAATTAATAGTTACTTAATGGTTAAGTAAATGGATAAGTAAAATATGCTAAAGACAAGTTTTCTGATGTTTCCCACTGGAACAGAAGGTCTACATACATTACAAACGTTTCAAATTTTTTTTATAGGGAAATGGGAGGAATATGCTCACCTTTTTTTATATTGTACACTTAAATCTTCTCTTCAGAATTGAAACAAACTAAAGCACTTGCCCAAGACCATAAATTACTTTGGTAAATATCAACACATATGCACTTTCAATAGCTTTAGAAAACCTCCTTATATATTTACTAATATTTCTCAGGATATTCTTTTTCGGACAGATACATTCAGTTGAGAGGTGAAGACTTTTCCTTTGTTAGAACCATGATTTTAGAACTCAGTTCTTTTACTCTGAATGGTAAATCCCCTAAAGATTCATTTTATACTTTGCAATGATTCATGAAACCAGACAGCTGCCCATGCTGAACAAATCACTTTTTCCTGGTTAAATAAACATTTTGATAACTTTTGACTAGCAAAACTTTATTCTATTATTGAAGCCAAACACTCCATTCTTATTCACAGATATTGCTTTTCAAAATGTTAGTTGCTGACCTTAGAAATAATAAGTCAATAGGCAATAATTTAGTCAATAGAAAGGATCATTTAATGAAAAGTTATGAGGACACTTGAGGACAGAAAATTTTTTTAAAAGATTATTTTTCCAATGGGTTTCTTAAGCAATTCTCTAGATTCAGTACTCATGTCAGTGAACTATTTTTGCAACAACCTAATTTAAAATCTACAGCAGTACTTTCAATGTCTACTGATGATCTAATTCACTTTCAATCAACAGATAACATGAGATTTTAATAAAGAAATATTTATTATAATCATAAAAATTGTATATCAGAAAAAATACCCTTAAGCTAGTTTTTATTTCGTTGTGTTATCTGAAATTGTATGCCGTAACTCTGACATGGGGTTATCACATCAAATAAAAGCATAAACCATTTTCACTTTTTCAGTTTAATTGGAAAAAAGCTTATTTCAAGTAAGAATTGTGGCTGAATGCTTATTAAATGGCTTTAAAAATACATTATTATCTTCCAGGATTTTTTAAGTAGGTCTCTGTAATGTCACATTTAGGATTTATTTTATGTGGTTGAATAACTAGGAAGATTGTGCATTGGATTTATCAATGCTTAGTAATTATTTATGGTACAGAATGTTTCATTCTTTGTGTGAATACTATACTTGAACATTTTCTTCTGTTATTAAGGATTTTTATGCATTTTTTCTTTATGGTCTCAAATTATTATAAAAGTATTCGTAATTTCTTATGTTAACTGTAACTCATCTAGGAAAAATAATAATTACAATTTTAAGTTACAAAAGCAACATTAACATCATGCAAAATAATTATTAATATAAATAAAACAACCATTTATAAAAAATAAACAAGAAAAGGCAATTTAATATTGTTCCTGAAGCTGGACTGGAAGATAGCTAAGACATTGACAAGTTATTCTTTATTTACTGCTGATCCAGGGAAATTAGGAAACTGGTTTTGATTTATTTTTCTTGTATTAATGAGCAAAAGTTCTCATTAATGAACACAATTTAAATTTAACAAATATATCAAGCTCATAATGTTTCCAGATATTTGTTTTTAAAAGAATATAAACACGAGCAAGGCATGATCCTTCCCTTTAATATAGTAGAAGAGAAAGAGCATATGCCTATAGTCATACAAAACAAGACAATACACACACTTGATGAAACATACATGCACACACATACACACATTGATACACACACACAGAATAGTCCCAGTTCAGGGAATTAAAAATGAAAGAATCATGAGGTGGATTTGAAAGAAGTAGGGTTTGTAGAAGCAGTGATGGTTGTACAAGAGAGGCAGAAGGAAACGAAATAGCTTAGGCCCTAAGGTGGGAAAATATAGACCATATCCAGTAAAAAGCAAGTTTCTCAGTATGACTGATGCATATAATAACTCATTTTTCTAGGTAAGGTCAGTAAAAAGGCTGATTTAGATATGAAAACAGTAAGCCATGATTGCCATGGTGAGTCATCTGCACATTATCTGTAGCCAAGGGGGTATACATAAAGCTTTTTGAGGTCTGACTTAATGAAATTTACCCTCTCTAGTAACGGTATATAGGCTGAATTCTAACAGCGATCAAATAGGTATACACTGTTGGCAGAATATTGTTGTCTACATGGTGGCAGGCGTATGCATCACTGTGTTTATTATATGCTCCATAGAAGTACAGGAAGAAATAGTAGAATGTCTTTATTTAAATTTTTATCTAAATCATGAAAGCATTTAGTTTTCACAACTTAATATATAGTTTGTTATTGGAACTCTAGCTCATTTCATAAAGTATATAGTCTCAGGGAGGCAGAGGCTTTGTCACTTTGCTGTCATTGTGGCATATACTTTCAGCTGATTTAACATACTATAGCTGTGAACCAACATATCCCAAACATGGTTACTACTATAATAAAACACATTTTAATTGTAAAATGTTATTATATTTTCTATTGAGATAAATTATCATGAAAATCTTTGTACAGACTAACATAGTTACTGTTATGTAGTCCCTAAGAATTGTTAAAGATGAATTATATATTTTTCTCTTACAAAAACATTTATTGCCCTGAATTTGTTGACATTTTACTGAATGATAAGTGATTGTCAGTAATAACCTATTGATGAACTGTTTGTAAATTGAAAATAAATATAAAATTTCTTTCAACATAAAGGTGACTTTTTACAACAAATGATAGAGTTAATGCTTTTCAAAAGAAATTTGTGCTATGAACAGTGTCATTTTGAAAACAGGTTTCTGGAATTGTAACAGCAACCATATGACTTTATCGTCATAATGAGATTAGTAACATCTTTAAAACCTTATGTAATGCATGTAAAAACAGAAAAAAAAAGATAATTGGAAATAGGATTTTCTTATTTCTTTAAAAATCTTCTAAATGAAGAGATTCAAGAGAGGTTTCTACCAATTTACTAACAATTTCAAAAACATTCCCATTCGTATCTAAATATTTATTAGCAACCTTTCAGTAAAAACACGTGAGCAGTTCGTTGTTTGGGTTAAACATGCTAATCAGCATAAAGTCATCACAGCCACTGATGGTTTTCTTCCTTTTAGATCTGTACATCTTCCGTGGTATAGTTTTCAGGTATGATGGTCGTTAAAACACAGTTGTGAAATATATTTGTATGGAACAAACCTTATAAATAGATATACCACAAATTTCTAAATAAAAATGTTCAAAAATAGAGATGCATAATCAATCCTTTCATTAAAATATTATAAATATTAGATTTTAATGAAGCCTAAAACCTTGTTTAATAATTAAAATTAAAATGTTATGGAGCTTCCCTGGTGGCGCAGTGGTTGAGAGTCCGCCTGCCGATGCAGGGGACACGGGTTCGTGCCCCGGTCCGGGAAGATCCCACATGCCGTGGAGCGGCTGGGCCCGTGAGCCATGGCCGCTGAGCCTGCGCGTCCGGAGCCTGTGCTCCGCAAGGGGAGAGGCCACAACAGTGAGAGGCCCGAGTACCAAAATAAATAAATAAATAAAATAAAATAAAATAAAATAAAATGTTATGATCCTTTAAAATCTCTCTCTGGTATACATTATTATAATGAATAAGATATTTACAATGGCATGAAATTTAATGACTAAATACATATTAATATTTGAAGAGGCAACAAGTCTAACTCAGTAGTTTCTATATCTTTATAGCAATGGACTCTTTCCTTCAAATAAAATCTTTGTGAAAATCCAATCACGTACATTAATAAAAACAAAATTATTATGATCCAGATAGATTTGCTGTGAGCTTTGGATCATATGTGAGAAATCCCAATCACTTAGCATCCTCTTGCTTGACTCTTCTCAACATCTGGAAAGCTCTGGACTGGACTCTGGTAGCACAGTTTGAAAAGTATTCATTTAAATGACAAAGATTGTTTTCAATCGGGTAATGGCATATATATATATATATATATATCACATTCTATCAGTTGCATTGTTTTACCTTCCACACCTAGAACTGCATTTTTACTCCTGTTTATTCTAACAATTCAGTCATCTTCTTCTGAACAATATCCTAACAGCATATAGTCCATGCAAGCTTGATTTTTGACCCTCACTAGTATTCCTAAATTTGACTTTAATCAAAGCTGTCATTCTTAAAATGGAAACTCATATATAGAGATTATGGGGACAAACTCAGGACTGTTACATTTTATTTCCTGACCTCCCTTCATTTGAAAGACATTTCTGGAAATCCTCCAGTATATAGGTCCCCTTGATGTAAAAAACAGTGAATATAGGACAAATGCTGGTTGGACTGGTCTCAGAAGCTTGCTCTACCCTTGGACTCCACAGTTATCCATCCATGGGAAATATTGAGAATAAACTGTATCCCAGCAAGTGTCTTTCTGTTAGAAGACACCTATTTTAACAATTATCCTTCCTGGGCTTGATGTTGGTGCTGACAGATAATGATTGACAGGGAGTGATTTTAACCTTTTCCTGAGACTATTTCAAATCTGACATAGAGAAAATTCAGTAGTTGGTCCAGCCTCCTGAGCTAATGTTCAGATGGGGAGATATATAGCTTGTACTCTGCTATTATCTATCTTTATAATTTAATCCTTTGTGCATAGTTAACAAACTATAATGGCATTTAAAAAATCATTATTTTATATAGAACCTTGAGATATATTTTCCTGACATATATTCAAGTCACAGTTACTGTTATTTAAACTGCAATAAGTACTGTTAATTTTTTTAATATTAAAAAAACCTATAATTCTACTTAATAGCAGGTATTAAATCAGAACACAAATAATTCAAACAGAAAACACATGTAGATGGTGAACATATCCTTAAATTATTGATAATTTTATTACACTATCTTTATCTATATCCCTTTTAAAGTTAGTGGACACAATTTTTTTAAAATTTTTATTGGTGTATAATTGCTTCACAATGGTGTGTTAGTTTCTGCTTTATAACAAAGTGAATCAGCTATACATATACATATATCCCCATATCTCTTCCCTCTTGCATCTCCCTCCCATTCTCCCTATCCCACCCCTCTAGGTGGTCACAGAACACCGAGCTGATCACCCTGTGCTATGCAGCTGCTTCCCACTAGCTATCTATTTTACATTTGGTAGTGTATATATGTCCATGCCACTCTGTCACTTCGTTCCACCTTACCTTTCCCCCTCCCCATGTCATCAAGTCCATTCTCTGCGTCTACGTCTTTATTCCTGTCCTGCCCCTATGTTCTTCAAGACCTTTTTTTTTTTAAGATTCCATATATATGTGTTAGCTATTGGTATTTGTTTTTCTCTCTCTGACTTACTTCACTCTGTATGACAGACTCTAGGTCCATCCACCTCACTACAAATAACTCAGTTTCATTTCTTTT
Organism: Physeter macrocephalus; assembly: GCF_002837175.3. Taxonomy (NCBI): domain Eukaryota; kingdom Metazoa; phylum Chordata; class Mammalia; order Artiodactyla; family Physeteridae; genus Physeter; species Physeter macrocephalus. Next base: position 42,762,650 of record NC_041220.1, on the reverse strand, counting down.
TATGGCTAATATTCCATTGTATATATGTGCCACATCTTCTTTATCCATTCATCCGATGATGGACACTTAGGTTGTTTCCATGTCCTGGCTACTGTAAACAGAGCTGCAGTGAACATTGTGGTACATGACTCTTTTTGAATTATGGTTTTCTCATGGTATATGCCCAGTAGTGGGATTGCTGGGTCATATGGTAGTTCTGTTTTGTAGTAAGTAATGTCTAATGCATCTTCTCTTACCTAAAGAATTACATGGCCTTATCTCTCCAGCCACAGGGGTGGTTATGTGTCTCAGGCTGGCTAACCAGGCTCCTTTTTCCATGCTACAATATTGTTATAGGTACTGTTCTATGACAGTCCTATAAAGTCTGTCCACTCAGGTTATTCCATGGACATCTGAGCAAGTGAAAGAGAGAGTGAAAGCAAGAGAGAGATAACATAGTTTGAACCCTGTGTCTAGCCTCTCTTGGAAACTAACTGGATTTTTTTAAGTAGCCAGTATATTTACCCACTCTTCTTAGTCTTCTCTATCAATCTGACAGTTTATTGTATATTGTTTCATTTTTTATTTCAATTTTTTTCTTAAGCTATATTGTTTCATTTTAATTGAAATTTATCTGACCAGTTAATCATGTACACAAATCCATACATAAATATCGTGACAGATTAAAAATGACCACAAATTCTTCGACATTCCTCCCTTTGAAAAATGGGGACTATATTCCATCCCCTTGAATCTAGGCTTGGAGCATGACAGAACCAATGCTTGCCAGTTTGGGACCTAGCCTTTAAGAGACTTGGCAGTTTCCACTTCCTTTTTCTTGGAGCACTGACCTTCATTGGAGAAGTCAGACCATTCTGTGTGTAAGCAATGTGAAAGCTCAAGGTAGTCACATCGAGAGGCCTTGGGGGAAGTAAGGAGAGAGACAGAGACAGAGTCTATCTGGACAGAGAAGCTCCACCAGCTCTAGCTGTTCCAGCCCCCGCCATTCAAATCACCCCAGCAGAGACAGCAGATGTTGAGAAGTTGAGATAAGCCCCTTGACCCCACCAGATTCTTTTTTTTTTTTTTTTAACATCTTTATTGGAGTATAACTGTTTTACAATAGTGTGTTAGTTTCTCCTTTACAACAAAGTGAATCAGTTATACATATACATATGTTCCCATATCTCTTCCCTCTTGCGTCACCCTCCCTCCCACCCTCCCTATCCCACCCCTCTAGGTGGTCACAAAGCACAGAGGTGATCTCCCTGTGCTATGCGGCAGCTTCCCACTAGCTATCTAATTTACATTTGGTAGTGCATATATGTCCCTGCCACTCTCTCACTTCGTCAGATTCTTGACCCACATAATATTGAAATAAAATAATGATAAATTGTTGTTTTAAGCCACTTGATTTTGAGTAGTTTAACAAAATGGAAAAAATTGGTGAAATAAGTATCAAAGGTGTTTTTCTTGATTTTATTCTTATTTTCCAAGTTTTCTGTCCTTAGAAGATATTATTTCTGCAAACAAACAGAAAAGCCAACTGGTACATATTAATAATAAATCACTAATTAGTTTTTGGTTGGCTTTATTACTGTTCTAAGTACTATAACTGAGAATACAACCCCATTGTTGGCTGCATCTGGTATAGACAAATTCTATCACCCCACCTCTTTTATTCCACTGCCAGAGAATACCCAGACTCTTTACACTTTTCTCTTTCATTTTCATATATTTACAAAATGTTACCATCTTTTTGAATAGTTTGTATACCATTTAAAACTTTTGCAATATACTCTGATCATTTACTTGCCAATAAATATTTTCATATAAGTGATTTATATCTTCATATTTCATTATTTTGCTTAAAATCTGCTATTATTTAATATTTACTTTTTATAAATTTGGTTACTATTACTTTCCCTTATGTTTTCAAAATGTCTACTGTAGGTTTAATCTCATGCCCATGTTCAAGGCAAGAAGAAGATAAAAAACAGCAACACCTGCCTTTGTCACTTTTTAACAAAAACTTAGATACCTTACAGTTTTTCACCATTGAGTATGATGCTTGCTGTGTCTAATAAGAAAACGTTTTTGCTTTAAACAGGATTTTCTTATGATTACAGATATACTTTGGAATAATTACTTTGACAGTCATAGTAATTTGGATTAGAAAGTTTAGAGAAGGCACTTAAAAAATGCTGAGTGCCTACTAACACAACATCTGTTTTGCAGCCCATGAATCAAGGAGTAATTTTGACTTTCAAGTCTTACTATTTTAAGAAATATATTCTGTAAGGCTATAACTGCCATCAATAGTGATTCCTCTAGTGGGTGTGAGTGAAGTCTATTTGAAAACCTTCCGGAAAGGATTTACGATTTTAGGTGCCATTCAGCACATTCATAATTCATTGGAAGAGGTCAAATATCAACATTAGCAGGAGTTTGGAAGAAGTTGACTTTAACTCTTATAGAGGGGTTCAGGACTTCAGTGGAGGAAGTAACTACAGGTGTGGTGAAAATAACAGGAAAACTAGAATTAGATGTGGAGACTGAAGGTGTGACAGAAGTGCCGGAGTCTCATGATAAAACTTTAACAGATGAAGAATTGCTTCTCATGGATAAGGAAATAAAGTGATTTCTTGAGATGGAATCTACTCTTGGTGAAGGTGCTGTGAAGATTGTTGAAATGACAACAAAAGATTTAAAGTATTACATAAACCTAGTGGATAAAGCAGCAGCAGGGTTTGAGAGAATTGACTCCAATTTTGAAAGTTCTACCGTATGTAAAATACTATCAAATAGCATTGCATGTTACAGAGAAATCCTTCACGAAAGGAAGAGTTAATCAATGTGGCAAACTTCATTGTCTTATTTTAGGAAATTGCCACAGTCACCCCAACCTTCAGCAACTAGCAGCCATCAACGCTGAGGCAGGTCCCTCCACCAGCAAAAGGATTACAACTTGCTGGAGGCTCAGATGATGATTAGCATTTTTTAGCAATAAAGCATTTTTAAACTAAGGTATGAACATTATTTTTCGACATAATGCTGTTGCACAATTAATAGACTACAATATAATATAAACATAAATTTTATATGCACTGGGAAAAGAAAAAATTCATGTGACTCACTTTATCACAATATTGGCTTTATTGCAGTAGTCTGGAAATAAACCTGCAATCTTTCCCAGGTATGCCTGTACTTTCTGTTTATTTACTGTGAGTTTTTGAAATTGATGTATATAATGTAATTATAACATTCTTACTTCATTCTTAAGAACTTGGATGCTTTCAGTGGGGCACTTTACCCTTCAAATTGCTAGATGCTAGGTACTATTGCTTAATGTTTCTGGCTCTCATCCCACATGCTTATCTCAGTTTAGAAATTGCCTACATTTGGAGTAGAAGTAATTTTTCTTTTCTTCAATTGTTAAAAAAAAAAGAGCTAAGCTTCAAATATTAACTGAGATTATATTTCTCATCATGCTAAACTTTAATAGACTTTTTGTCCCAAATATAAAGTACAGAAAAAAAAAATCATGTGAAACCCTGAGGTTTGTAGTCTGAGGAAAAATGTTTGACATGAATTATGGCTGCAGCAATTATTATGAGAGAAAAACTGATCAAAATTTTACAAAAAGGAAACAACTTTTTCGCCCTATTTTTTCTTTTTAACTTCACTTCTATTTGGAGTCCTGTCTATTGCATGTCTCACTCTTTTCATTTACATTACATGTTAAATATTTTTGAGCAACTATAAGTCAAGCACTGGGAATACAATGGTGAACAAGATAGAAATAATCCTTGTGGTAAGAAAACTTGTAGTCTAGTTAGGGATACTAGAAGTTAAGGGTCTTATATCATTGTTCTCAGTGGTCCTAAAAGAAGTGTTGTATCTAATTATAAATCAAGGTTTTTAATAGAGATATGGCTAACCTCTACCACAAGCAAATGTTAATAATGCTGTGCTTAGCTCAAAATATTTCTGAAAATTTAAGAACTGTCTCTGGAGCACTGATATGAGCCAGCTTCAGCACACTACTGTATAGTAGCCTGATAGGAGTGGATTGAGGTATGAGTAGAGATGAGGGACTAGATAAAATAAAGATTAGACAACAGATTCCAGAAGGTTGGCTATAAAGGAAATCAAAATTATATTAGGTGTGGACCTGTGCATGTACACATGACAGGTGTGTGGGCATCAGTGCATCCTTATATGTATACATGTTTTAAGAAGAAAAAAATTATTGAGCATATATATGTAATGAACCAGTGGAGAGAGAGTTTAAAGAAAAAGAATTAATGACTACGTTACATTACTAGCTCACTATTTGTTCTCATCTGGATGAAATCATTTCACTTATGTCATGTGTCAATGACAAACTGCTAATAGTTCATACCTCATTTGTTATTATTGGTATTAGATATAAAATGATATATTAAATGTAATGCACTTAAAACATACTACTGAGAAAATGATTTGAAGGTTGAAATATAGCTAATTAGGCAATGTGTAGATTAATTTTGATCATCTATCTATACACTTAGAGGGAATTATTAACATTATTTAATTCTTTCCTCTCTCATCTTCCCTTCAATTCAAAAATAATGAGTGGTTTGATTTATAGTTAGCTTATTCATTCAAACATGTAATTATTTGTTTCTTAACTCATAAAATATTCTGTACTTCATAGAAGTTTGGGGCTGACAGACCTAAAACAAAATATGAGACCAACATATTACTGAATTAACATTGATTATAGCTAATGAATTATTCTTCTGTTTTTGGACATATTTCCTGTAATTTTCTCTCATTCCACCAAGAGTTCTCTCACTTCAGTAGCTCAGGCTGTTGGGAAGTATTAATCATCATTTGGCATTAATATTTTTAGGTTACTTCGTGAAAAAAAAGGAAATGAATAATATACCTAATAAATAGGACTGATATTTTGTGGATAAGAGTAAAGAAAACAGAAGAAATAATTCACTGATTTTCTTGGAATGAGGAAAGTTTTATGTTTTCCCACATAACTCAATTATGCTATTTGACTCACACCATCAAAGAGGCTTATGTCCACCTATTGACCTTGTTTAAAGAGACTTATTTCTGAGCCAAATGTACACCAGGCATCCTAATATACAGTAAATATATATCTAAATATACACTGCATCTAAATATAATTCTATAATCTGGCTATAGTGATTTTATTACAAGCTTTAAATATAGTCTTTAAAATTAATTTTTTCTAAGAACTATTCGACCAATAAATTCAACTAGTCATATGAAGACAGCATGGTAGAGTGGGTTAAAAATACAGACTTTTGGGCTTCCCTGGCAGTGTAGTGGTTAAGAATCCTTCTGCTAATGCAGGGGACACGGGTGCCAGCCCTGGTCTGGGAAGATCCCCATGCTGCGGAACAACTAAGCCCGTGTGCCACAACTACTGAGCCCGCGTTCCACAACTACTGAAGCCCGTGCACATAGAGCCCATGCTCTGCAACAAGAGAAGCCACAGCAACAAGAAGCCCAAGCACCGCAAGGAAGAGGAGCCCCCGCTCGCCTCAACTAGAGAAAGCCCACGTGCAGCAATGAAGACCCAACACAGCCAAAAATGAATAAATAAATAAATAAATTTATTTAAAAATACAGACTTTTGTATTTATACGTATGGGTTTAAAACTCTGCTTTATGACCTAGTGCCTGGATGAACTTCAGAAAATTTCTTAATCATGTGCTTCAGTTTCCTCATCTATAAAATAGACATAATAGTACTTATCTCATGGAAAAATGTGAAATTTATGTGAGTTAATACTTATAAAGCACTTGGAACTGTACCTGAGGCATATTAGTGATGATGTGGTTGTTGTTATTATGATTACCATCATCATCATCTTTTCCCCTATACCCAGTCCTGTTCTGACTTATCTTTTCTGTTAGTGGTATGAAAAAAGCACTCAAAATACAAAATCACTTTTTATTTTATTTCATTGTTTATTCTCAATCAAGTAATTGCCTCTTGTTGGTTTTTCCTCTTTGAAATCTCCATTGGTATATAATTTATATTTCCATTATCATCCATGTAGTTCAGAACCTTACTGTTTTTCACTAATATAATTACATGAGCCTCTTAATTGAACTTCTGCCTACCTTTCTTCACTCAGCATTTTTTAAGTGCCTACTCTAAACTTTCTAATACAAATTACTTGCCACTGTCAAAGTAATTATTCCAGAGTATATCTGTAATCATAAGAAAATCCTGTTTGAAGCAAAAATGGTTTCTTATTAGACACAGAATAAAATAATAACTTGGAAAGCATGAAAGTCCCACCCAAGAGCTTACCTCAATGTCATTTCTAGATTCGTTTCTTACTATTCCCCTTCATAGAGGATATATTCCTAGCCAAGCAAAATTAATCAGTATTTCCAGAACACAGGAGTGTACTTATGATAAGTTATTAGATTTTTGAAATCAGTTTTGGAGACTCCATTTATTAGAATTTAAACACAAACTGAAAAATAAAGAGGTAAACTAAAATACTATTATGTGAGTAATGGGTAAATAAATCACTAATGATGAAGCTTCCTGGAGATATTGAAGTATTTGAAAGGTTATTCTATGCATGAGAAATTAGATATTGTTTTTTAAGACCTCAAAAATGGACATATAAAAAAATGGACATATAGAGGATGCAACATATATGTCCATATATATAGGACATATATATATATATATATATCAATCTCCCATATATAGGGAGATTGATTTCAGTTCAAGTGAGGGAAAACCTTTTTTTAACAGTGGGAGTAATCTGCAGATAGACTATACCTCATAGAATGATTAACACTTTTTTTTGTCCAAAAGTGTTTTTAAAAGTTTTATTTTCACATGATATGAATTCAGAAAAAGAGGGATTTGAGTCAAATTGCCTGAGATTTGCTTAAATAAAGTATGCTTAAAATAGAATCCAAGTGGTCTATTTTAAAAAATTTTAGGCAATATTATGTATGTCTGTATATGTGCATTTTCTGCTTTGATAGAGAGGGGGACTGTGGTTTTAAATACTGTCAAAGGGTTCAGCAAATACATACATACATTTCTGTCTATATCTTCATCCAGAAAGACAGAGGCAAAAATGGCAAAATATTAGCAATTAATGAATTGGCATACTAATATTTTTATGACCATTTATATGCTTTCCTTCTGAAAATTTTCATAGAAATTGAGGGAAATGGAGAGCAAATGGACAAAATGAATTTATAAATATTATTAAATTACAGTTATATTTATTTCTTATTTAGGGTTTTAAATGGGAGAAAAATAATCCCTTCACTCTTATAATCTTTTTACCATAAAGTAAATAAGATTGGTCTGCTTGTGACCATGGTGGAGTAACTGGTAACAGAAATGCCCTTCTGATGCAACTATAAAGCTAGGCAAAAAATGAGTCAACTGTTTTTAGACATTAGCAAATAGGCAGTAAAAACTGTATTCTTGAGGAGACAGCTGGATGCTAGACTCTACTCTCTCATCGGAGACACATTCTAGACCAGAGTACATGAAGATAAAATAAGAGCAGGGTATGGTAGTATTTTGAGATGAGGAGGCAGAGATGGATGTTACAGACTGTTAAAATGGTTGGAACTTGTGGGACAGTGTACCGTAGAGAAGAGAACTCTGAAGCGGAAAACCCCATATACTGTGTGAGGTACACTGCAATGTTTTTGGCAAAAGTTTGGAATATATAAGCACAGAATTGGCAAGGCTTAGCACAGAGCAGTTACTACAAAGCTGAGAGGTAAGTGGAGACACACAAATTTGCACAATGTTGAGAAATGTTGCATTTCTCACCAAGCCACTGTAGAGTGATCTTATTGTGTATTCCAGGTGTTTAGCTGAGATTCCAGAAAGACCATACTTTAAGAGAAAGAAAATAAATTTAAAAATAAAAGAAACCTGGAAAGATTGAAAGAATCTACCAGAAATATAACTGGTTACTCAAAAATAATTCAGTATCCTTTAAAGGGAGGTCATATAATCCTGGCTCCACCCAATGTGTCACACAATGTCCAGCATGTAGTTATAAATTATTATACATGTAAAGAAGCAGGAAAATACCTTTAATCAAGATCCCTATATGGCCTGCCTGTTAGAACTGGCATACAAAGACTTTAAACATCCATTAATGAGGTAATGTATAGGGAATGTGAGCAGAGAAATGGAACTGTTAAAAAGAACAGAAGTTCTAGAGTGAAATGTTACATTATCTGAAATTTTAAAAAAATCAATTGATAAGCTTAACCAAATATTTGAGACTATACAGAGAAAAAATATTTGTGAACTTGGACACAGATTAACATAAATTATCACACTGAAGAACAGAAAAAAAAATGTGAACAGCACTTTAATAACCCATAGAACAGTATCAGGCATTTTTTTTTTTTTTTTTTTTTTTTTTTTTTTTTTTTTTTGTGGTACGTGGGCCTCTCACAGTTGTGGCCTTTTCCTTTGTGGAGCACAGGCTCTGGACGCGCAGGCTCAGCGGCCATGGCTCACGGGCCTAGCTGCTCCACGGCATGTGGGATCTTCCCGGACCGGGGCACGAACCCGTGTACCCTGCATCGGCAGGCAGACTCTCAACCACTGCGCCACCAGGGAAGCCCCATTTTTTTTTTTTTGGAGGGGGGACTATTTTAAATCTTTAAGTTCTAGTTTGATTATTGTTGTAAAAGAGGTTGTTTGTTAATTGAACCAGTGTGTTTAAATGAATCATCTACTACTATGATTAGTAGCTAATTTCTCTTAAAGGAGACATAATTTGCTCTTGAAACAATTACTTTTTTTCTTATAGCTGAATGTAGATATTCATTCTACCTTTGGTTATTTAATGTTAACTGAGCACAAAATAGTTCTGAGCACTTTCCTGGGAGCTGGGAATAAAATAATAAAGCTGAATATGTTTGCTGTCTTATGAAACTCACACTCCAGTGATTGAAGAGAGATAATATTTAAGTAATAACAGAAATATGTGCAACATTTCACCATAATAAGAACGGTGACAGAGTGGTAAATGGTGCCAATGGTAACAGAAAATTTGACCTAACCAGGATGGAAAAAGGTTATGAGGATCTCAAATTTGAGCTGAGACCTTAAAGATATAAGAATTAACCAAGAATTAAAGGGAGAAAATAGCATTCCACACAGAGGGACTGACAAGAGATGATAGTGGGGGTGACTATGATTTATATGAGTGAATTAAACACAGGTTGTATAGAGAAAAGCATAAACGGGACATGGTGTCAGGGAAATTTGGAGAGGTAAATAGGGACTAACTAGTGATGGTTTTAGAGGTCACATTAAGGGTTTTCTCTTTATATTAAGAGGTACAGCGAAAGAAATATTCAAGCGTTTTCAGCAAAGATCCAAAGAATGTGTTTCACATGAAAATATCTGTATTTTAGCAAATCACAGATACTGCCTTGAGAACTATTTGGAAGAGAATATGTGAATAAATATAAAATGTTTATTAATCTACTTGAGTAACCTAATTGAAAATTGATGTAAGACGGACTAAGGTAGTGGTGGTGGAGATAGAGCAAATGGAGGAATTGCACACATTTTTCAGGAGGCACTCAACAATACTTGGTAATGGATTAGATGTTTGGATTTAATTGTACGAGTGTAGAGGTATGTATGTTGGGCTCAGGTAAGGGAAATTGAAGGGTCAGGTATAACTCCCTGACTCCAATAGTTTCATGATATGGATGACAAATCCATTTAATGACCTGAAGATCATTGAAGATGGCCAGTAACTTTTCTTTTTTGTGTATTTTGGTATGCTGGACTAGGAAAAAATAATGTCTTATATTGATATTGAGTTGGCTTTGATATGTATAATTCACAGTGTCAGTTCAATAGCTGAATATTGATGTTTGGAACTCTGTGTAGCATCCCGGGATGGGGAGAGAAATATGACTTATCTGAGTATGGATGATAATTGAAGCCATATGAGAGATGATTTCTCCTAGGAAAAGTGTGGATAATTAAATACAAATTTTTTTTAATTCATGAAATAAAAATTTGACATCAACATTGAGGGAATGAGTTAACTGGGTGGCTTAGAAAAGTAGCCAGTGTAGGAGACTTCCCTTTTATCCACACCCTCTCCAGGATTTATTGTTTGTAAGTTTTTTGATGATGGCCATTCTGACTGGTGTGAGGTGATACCTCATTGTAGTTTTAATTTACATTTCTCTGATAATTAGTGATGTTGAACTTCTTTTCATATACTTTTTAGCCATCTGTATGTCATCTTTGGAGAAATGTCTATTTAGACCTTTCACCCATTTTTTGATTGAGTTGTTGTTTATTTTGATATTGAGCTGCATGAACTGTTTGTGTATTTTGGAGATTGATCCCTTGTTGGTTGCTTCATTTGCAAATATTTTCTCCCATTCTGAGGGTTGTCTTTTCATTTGTTTATGGTTTCCTTTGCTGTGCAAATGCTTTTAAGTTTAATTAGGTCCCATGGATTTATTTTTGGTTTTATTTTCATTATTCTACGAGGTGGATCGAAAAAGATCTTGCGGTAATTTATGTCAAAAAATGTTCTGCCTATGTTTTCCTCTAAGAGTTTTATAGTGTCTGGCCTTCATTTAGGTCTTTAATCCATTTTGAGTTTATCTTTGTGTATGGTGTTAGGGAGTGTTCTAATTTCATTTGTTAACACTATACTGTTGGTGAGAATGTAAATTGGTACAACCACTATGGAGAACAGTATGGAGGTTCCTTAAAAAGCTAAAAATAGAGCTACCATATGATTCAGCAATCCCATTCCTGGACATATAGCAAGAGAAAACCATAATTCAAAAAGATAATGCACCCCAATGTTCATTGCAGCACTATTTACAGTAGCTGGGACATGGAAGCAAACTAAATGTCCATCAACAAAGGAATGGATAAAGAAGATGTGATATATATATATATATATATATATATATATATATACACACACACACAATGGAATATTACTCAGCCATAAAAAAGAATGAAATAATTCTGTTTGCAGCAACATGGATGGACCTAGAGATTATCATACTGAGTGAAGTTAAGTCAGACAGAGAAAGACAAATGTAATATGATATCACTTATATGTGGAATCTTAAAAAAGGGTACAAATGAACTTACCTACAAAACAGAAATAAAGTGACAGATGTAGAAAACATACTTATGATTACCAGGGGGTAAGGGAGGGAGGGATAAATTGGGAGATTAGGATTGACATATACATATTACTGTACTATATATAAAATTGATTAGTTAATAAGAACTTACTGTATAGCACAGGGAACTCTACTCAATACTCTGTAATGGCCTATATGGGAAAAGAATCTAAAAATGAGTGGATATATGTACAACTGATTCACTTTGCTGTACACCTGAAACTAACACAACATTGTAAATCAACTATACTCCAAAAAAAATTAAAAAGAAAAGAAAAGAAAAGTAGCCAGGAGAGCAATGAGGAACACCAAAAAATAGTGGGTCAAAGAAGCCAAAGAATTCTCCCAGCTCTGCTTCCCCTTTAGTCAGAAACATGACCACTGTCAGTTTCTGAATTTCACTTTTCAGAGATTGAACTATTTCCTTTAGTTCTAGTTAAAAACAAAAAAAATGTAGTGGCCTTTTAGATACAAGCTCAACACTGCCTTACTTGTTGTTATATAAGTTAATCCAGTATTCTTCAAATAAATTCCCATTACCTCCTAAGATGCTTTGAATTGGGCTTCTGTCATTTCAATAATATAATTCTGAATAATATATTTGTAATTTTGTGTGGTATTGCTGTTGTTAAAAATCACGTTCAGTTTGTGAAATATCAAAACAGCATAGTCTTAAGCTAAATACCTCAGGCAACAATTACTTTCTTTAGAAATGAATTTACCAGCTAAAAAAAAAATAGTGGCAGAAATGTTTTACTATTTACAGTGAACACCTTACCTGTGTTTGTTCTTAATACTAGTTTACTATTTCAATAGTAATACCATATGTATGAGACATTTATTAAGAGCTGTGAGGAAGTAAATGGATGTAAGCTTAGACTCCACATTTTAAAAATATAATTTAAAAATGATACCTTTCAAAAACCTTGTACATGTTCTATATAAATACATGAGAATTCATAGGAATAAATATTATTTATAATGAGAATTATAATTTTTACAATTTTTCTTATTAACTGTGCATATTTAGAGAAAAGCTATGTTGGTATGAAGACGTGAACATAAAGAAAAAGATATGTCTAATGTCTTTTAAAATGTGTAAGAAGAATGAATCAAGGAAGTGAAACGTAATCAAGGGTTTGAATAATTAAAATAGAATCAATTTGAGAAAATGACAAAAATAATAGGTTATAAATTTTAGAGAATTTAACAGATTCCTGCCTTCATTTTGTGGAGGTATAAAAATGTATGCACTGAGATTAGGAACCAAGATGGCAGAGTAGAAGGACGTGCTCTCACTCCCTCTTGGGAGAACACCAGAATCACAACTAGCTGCTGGACAATCATCAACACGAAGACAATGGAACTCACCAAAAAAGATACCCCACATCCAAAGACAAAGGAGAAGCCACAATGAGATGCTAGGAGGGGCACAATCACAGCAAAATCAAATCCTATAACTGGTGGGTGGGTGACTCACAGACTAGAGAACACTTATACCACAGAAGTCCACCCACTGGAGTGAAGGTTCTGAACCCCATGCCAGGCTTCCCAACTTGGGGGTCTGGCAACGGGAGGAGGAATACCTACAGAATCAGACTTTAAAGTCTAGTGGGATTTGATTGCAGGACTTTGACAGGACTGGGGGAAACAGAGACTCCACACTTGGAGGGCACACACAAAGTAGTGTGCACATCGGGACACGGGAAGAAGCAGTGACCCCATAGGAAACTGAACCAGACCTACCTGCTAGTGGTGGAGGGGCTCCTGCAGAGGCGGGGGGTGGCTGTGGCTCACCATGGGGGCAAGGACACTGGAAGCAGGAGTTCTGTGAAATACTCCTTGGTGTGAGCCCTCTCAGAGTCCACGAATAGCCCCACAAAAGAGCTCAAGTAGGCTCCAGTGTTGCATTGCCTAAGGCCAAACAACCAACAGGGAGATAACCAAACCCCACCCATCAGCAGACAAGCAGATTAAAGTTTTACTGAGCTCTGCCCACCAGAACAAAGGTCAGCTCTACCCACCACCAGTCCCTCCCATCAGGAAACTTGCACAAGCCTCTTAGATAGCCTCATCCACCAGAGGGCAGACAGCAGAAGCAAGAAGTACTACAATCCTGCAGCCATGGAACATAAACCACATTCACAGAAAGATAGGATGAAAAGGGAGAGGGCTATGTACCAGATGAAGGAACAAGATAAAACCCCCAAAAAACAACTAAATGAAGTGCAGATAGGCAAACTTCCAGAAAAATAATTCAGAATAATGATAGTGAGGATGATCCAGGACCTCAGAAAAAGATGGTTGCAAAGATGGAGAAGATGCAAGAAATGTTTAACAAGGACCTAGAAGAATTAAAGAACAAAAAAACAGAGATGAACAATACCATAACTGAAATGAAAACTACACTAGAAGGAATCAATAGCAGAAAAACTGAGGCAGAAGAACGGATAAATGATCTGGAAGACAGAATGGTGGAATTCACTGCCATGGAGCAGAATAAAGAAAAAAGACAGAATGGTGGAATTCACTGCTGTGGAACAGAATAAAGAAAAAAGAATGAAAAGAAATGAAAACAGCTTAAGAGATGTCTGGGACAACATTAAACGCAACAACATTTGCATGATAGGGGTCCCAGAAGGAAAAGAGAGAGAGAAAGGACCCAAGAAAATATTTGAAGAGATTATAGTCAAAAACTTCTGGGCTTCCCTGGTGGCGCAGTGGTTGAGAGTCCGCCTGCCGATGCAGGGGATACCGGTTCGTGCCCCAGTCCGGGAAGATCCCACATACCGCGGAGAGGTTAGGCCCATGAGCCATGGCCACTGAGCCTGCGTGTCCAGAGCCTGTGCTCCACAACAGGAGAGGCCACAACAGTGAGAGGCCCGTGTACCACAAAACAAAAAACAAACAAACAAAAAACTTCCCTAGCATGGGAAGGGAAATAGCCTCTCAAGTCCAGGAAGCATAGACAGTCCCATATAGGATAAACCCAAGGAGAAACATACCGAGACGCATAGTAACCAAATTGGCAAAAAATAAAGACAAAGAAAAATTATTAAAAGCAGCAAGGGAAAAATGTCAAATAACATACAAGTGAACTCCCATAAGGTTAACAGCTGATTTCTCAGCCAAAACTCTACAAGCCAGAAGGGAGTGGCATGATATAGTTAAGTGATGAAAAGGAAGAACCTACAACCAAGGTTACTCTATCCGGCAAGGATCTCATTCAGATTCGATGGAGAAATCAAAAGCTTTACAGACAAGCAAAGCTAAGAGAATTCAGCACCACCAAATCAGCTCTACAACAAATGCTAAAGGAACTTCTCTAAGTGGGAAACACAAGAGAAGAAAAGGACCTACAAAAACAAACACAAAACAATTTAGAAAATGGTCATAGGAGCATACATATCGATAATTACCTTAAATGTGAATGGATTAAATGCTCCAACCAAAAGACACAGATTGCTGAATGGATACAAAAACAAGACCAATCGATATGCTGTCTACAAGAGCCCCACTTCAGATCTTGGGACACATACAGACTGAAAGTGAGGGGAAGGAAAAAGATATTCCATGCAAATGGAAATCAAAAGAAAGCTGGAGTAGCAATACACATATCAGATAAAATAGACTTTAAAATAAAGAATTTTACAAGAGACAAGGAAGGACACTACACAATGATCAAGAGATCAATCCAAGAATATATAACAATTATATATGCACCCAACATAGGAGCGCCTCAATACATAAGGCAACTGCTAACAGCAATAAAAGAGGAAATCGACAGTAACACAATAACAGTGGGGGACTTTATTTTTATTTATTTATTGTTGTTGTTTTTTTGTTTTTTTCGGTACACGGGCCTCTCACTGTTGTGCCCTCTCCCATTGTGGAGCGCAGGCTCTGGATGCACAGGCTCAGCAGCCATGGCTCACGGGCCCAGCCACTCCGCGGCATGTGGGATCTTCCTGGACTGGGGCACAAACCCGTGTCCCCTGCATTGCCAGGTGGACTCTCAACCACTGCGCCACCAGGGAAGCCCAATAGTGGGGGACTTTCACACCTCACTTACACCAATGGACAGATCATCCAAAGTGAAAATAAATAAGGAAACAAAACCTTTAAATGACACAATACACCAAATAGATTTAATTGATATTTATAGGGCATTCCAACCTAAAACAGCATATTACACATTCTTCTCAAGTGTGCATGGAACATTCTTCAGGATAGATCACATCTTGGGTCACAAATCAAGTCTCAGTAAATTTTAAAAAATTGAAATCATATCAAGCATCTTTTCTGACCACAACGCTATGAGATTAGAAATGAATTACAGGGAAAAAAACATAAAAACACAAACACATGGAGGGTAAACAATATGTTATTAAATAACCAAGAGATCACTGAAGAAATCAAAGAGGAAATAAAAATACCTGAAGGGAAATGACAATGAAAACACAACAATCCAAAACCTATGGGATGCAACAAAAGCAGTTCTAAGAGGGAAGTTTATAGCTATACAAGCCTACCTCAAGAAACAAGAAACATCTCAAATAAACAATCTAATCTTACACCTAAAGGAACTAGAGAAAGAAGAACAAACAAAACCCAAAGTTAGCAGAAGGAAAGAAATCATAAAGATCAGAGCAGAAATAAATGAAACAGGAACAAAGAAAACAATAACAAAGATCAATAACACTAAAAGCTGGTTCTTTGAGAAGATAAACAAAATTGATAAACCATTAGCCAGACTCATCAAGAAAAACAGGGAGAGGACTCAAATCAATAAAATTAGAAATGAAAAAGGAGAAGTTACAACAGACACCACAGAAATACAAAGCATCCTAAGAGACTACTACAAGCAACTCTATGCCAATAAAATGGACAACCTGGAAGGAATGGACAAATGCTTAGAAAGGTGTAACCTTTCAAGCCAACCAAGAAGAAACAGAAAATATGAACCAACAATTCACAAGTAATGAAATGGAAACTGTGATTAAAAATCTTCCAACAAACAAAAGTCCAGGACCAGATGGCTTCACAGATGAATTCTATCAAACATTTAGAGACGAGCTAACACCAATCCTTCTCAAACTTTTCCAAAAATTGCAGAGGAAGGAACACTCCAAAACTCATTCTATAAGGCCACCATCACCCTGATACCAAAACCAGACAAAGATACTAAAAAAAAAGAAAATTACACACCAATATCACTGATGGATATAGATGCAAAAATCCTCAACAAAATAC
>NC_041220.1:42717250-42745463 GCF_002837175.3 Physeter macrocephalus | reverse complement strand
ATGCAGAAAAAGCTTTTGACAAAATTCAACACCCATTTATGATAAAAACTCTCCAGAAAGTGGGCATAGAGGGAAACTACTTCAACATAATAAAGGCCATATATGACAAACCACAGCAAACATCATTGTCAATGGTGAAAAACTGAAAGCATTTCCTCTAAGATCAGGAACAAGACAAGGATGTCCATTCTCACCACTATTATTCAACATAGTTTTGGAAGTCCTAGCCATGGCAATCAGAGAAGAAAAAGAAATAAAAGGAATACAAATTGGAAAAGAAGATATAAAATTGTCACTGTTTGCAGATGACTTGATACTATACATAGAGAATCCTAAAGATGCCACCAGAAAAGTACTAGAGCTAATCAATGAATTTGGTAAAGTTGCAGGATTAAAAATTAATGTACAGGAATCCGTTGCATTCCTATACACTAATGATGAAAAATCTGAAATGGAAATTAAGGAAACACTCCCATTTACCATTGCAACAACAACAACAAAATAAAATACCTAGGAATAAACCTACCTAGGGGGACGAAAGACCTGTATGCAGAAAACTATAAGACACTGATGATAGGAATTAAAGATGATACCAATAAAATATACCATTTTTGGATTAGAAGAATAAATATTGTGAAAATGACTATACTACCCAAAGCAATCTACAGATTCAGTGCAATCCCTATCAAATTACCAGTGACATTTTTTACAGAACTAGAACAAAAAACTTCAAATTTTTATGGAGACAGAAAAGACCCCGAATAGCCAATGAACTCTTGAGGGAAAAAAATGGAGCTGGAGGAATCAGGCTCCCTGACTTCAGACTATACTACAAAGTTATTGTAATCAAGACAATATGGTACTGGCACAAAAACAGAAACGTAGATCAATGGAACAAGATAGAAAGCCCAGAGATAAACCCACACACTTATGGTCAACTAATCTTTGACAAAGGAGGCAAGGATATACAATGGAGGAAAGACAGTCTCTTCAGTAAGTGGTGCAGGGAAAACTGGACAGCTACATGTAAAAGAATGCAATTAGAACACTCCCTAACAACACCATACACAAAAATAAACTCAAAATGGATTAAAGACCTAAATATAAGACTGGACACTATAAAACTCTTAGAGGAAAACATAGGAAGAACACTCTTTGACAAAAATCACAGCAAGATCTTTTTTGATCCACCTCCTAGAGTAATGGAAATAAAAACAAAAATAAACAAATGGGACCTAATGAAATTTAAAAGCCTTTGCATAGCAAAGGAAACCATAAACAAGACGAAAAGACAACCCTCAGAATGGGAGAAAATATCTGCACACCAATCAACAGACAAAGGATTAATCTCCAAAATATATAAACAGCTAAATATTAAAAAAAAAAAAAACCCAATCCAAAAATGGGCAGAACACCTAAATAGACATTTCTCCAAAGAAGACACACAGATGGCCAAGAAGCACATGAAAAGCTTCTCAACATCACGAATTATTAGAGAAATGCAAATCAAAACTACAATGAGGTATCACCTGACACCAGTTAGAATGGGCATCATCAGAAAATCTACAAACAACAAATGCTGGAGAGGGTGTGGAGAAAAGGGAACCCTCTTGCACTGTTGGTGGGAATGTAAATTGATACAGCCCTATGGAGAACAGTATGGAGCTTCCTTAAAAACTAAAAATAGAATTGCCATATGATCCAGCAATCCCACTAGTGGGCATATACGCAGAGAGAACCATAATTCCAAAAGACACACCCCAATGTTCATTGCAGCACTATTTACAGTAGCCACGTCATGGAAGCAACAAAAATGCCCATGGACAGACGAATGGATAGAGAAGTTGTGGTACATATATACAATGGAATATTACTCAGCCATAAAAAGGAACGAAATTGGGTCTTTTGTTGAGATTTGGATGGATCTAAAGACTGTCATGCAGAGTGAAGTAAGTCAGAAAGAGAACAACAAATATCGTATATTAATGCATATATGTGGAACCTAGAAAAATGGTACAGATGAACCGGTTTGCAGGGCAGAAATTGAGACACAGATGTAGAGAACAAACCTATGGACACCTTGGGGGGAAAGCAGCAGGTGGTGGCAGTGGTGGTGTGATGAATTGGGCGATTGGTATTGACATGTATACACTGATGTATATGAAATTGATGACTAATAAGGAACTGCTGTATAAAAAAAAAATAAAATTCAAAAAAAAAGAAAAAGATATGTCATTGGCAAAAACTTTGATTTTTCCTTTACAATGTTTGTACTTGTGTACTTTTTTCCCTCTTTTCATTTTGCATTGATTAGAATGCCCAGAAAAAACCCAAAATTTATTGGTGATAGCAAATATTCTCATCTTATTCCAGATATGAATAGGAATGCCTCCATTGTGTCACCACAAAGTAAAATGATAGATGATCATTTGAAATACATCATTCTTTATTATGTCAAGCAATATTTTTCTTCTATTACTATTTCAATAAAATGTTTTAAAATTTAAAAAAATATGTATGCACTGAAATAATCCTTTGGTAAATCGTTTTTTCCCCCCTCACCCTCTGAATGAATTGGAATCTGGAAGCCATAGAAATAATACTGAAACTATTAATCTGTCTTTAAAATGTTTACTTACAGTTATTTCTGTAGATGGATTCAGTGGCATTCTATTATCTTTGCCACATGTTATTTTATCTATTGGATTACTTCATAAAAAGGAAAACATGACAAATTTTATAGCTCCTTCAGGTCTAATTTAAGTTATTAAAAAAAATCTCTCTACACCATCAATACTAACAGTCAATAATATCATTCCTAATATAGTTAGAGGATCAAGTGGGATTAATAAAAAATATAGATGCCTTGGGTATTAAGAAAACTTGATAGTGATGCATTATCTGTTTATTTACTTATTCTTCTTATCCTGACATGCTGAAAGTCTGATAAAGCAAAGTAGATTTTGCACATAATTACATTATAAAATTGGTGTTAGCATTTGTGTAGGCAGAGCAAATTTCAAGAAATGCCACCTGATACATCTGATAAAACATTCCGGCAAGCTTAAGGGAAAGGTTGTGGATATTTAGAAGTCAAAAGTTTTTAGGATGTTTCATGAAGTTCTACTTTGTTAAATTACTGAAATAATTTGAATAAGAACTGATGCAAAATTAACACACCCTCACCATGGTTTACACCTAAATATTTGTTTTTTAGTGATATATTTTAGTATGTATTTAATCAAATGCTTTACACGAAATACAAGTTAATAACTGGTTACACCAAAATCGACTTCTATTTGTTTACAAATAGTGGTGATTCCTCATTTCACTCACCGTTTTGTCATTCTTTTCGAATTCTCACTTTCAAACTTGCTTTTTTTCTCTGTCATACCTGCAAACAAAGGACAAAAAACATATGTACTCCAACTTGCCTACTGTTGTGATTTTTATGAGCTGGTATCATTAGTATGTAGAGCAGAAAAGTGAATTCAAAATTCTATGCTATTGTGTTTCTTAAATATTTTGTAACGTGTGAAACTCTTTTTTGAGTTGAAATAGAAGCTGCCAGTGAAGTATGGGTGGGGGTCCAAGATCCCTGTCCTCTGAGCTGGTGCCCTCTACCTCTTGACAAACAGAATACTCTTAAGAAAGTTTTAAGGAGAGCATTTCAAAACAAAGAGTTCTAGTAGTGAGTTGTTTCAACACCGGAGTTGTGTTACTATTGAGTGTTTCAAAGCAATGTCGATCAATATAGAGCATATGTACACTTACCAGGAGCCTACCACACTTATAGGCTTCACATGTGCTTTACCTGACTGCTTAACCACCACAATTCAGGGACTTCTAAAACAGACCTAGTTTGTTGGAATAATTGTGCTTCTACAAACATACGGATAACTAAAAATATAATTTGCTGGAAATATATTATGTGTGAAAGTATTACATTTTACTTGTAGGGGGGAAGGATTGAATAGAAATGTGATCAGTTTCTTAAAATAGTATGTTTATTCACATATTTCAAATGGAAGTCTTCTACATTCTTCCAGCAATGAGTCTGACATGTTTAAGAGAAAGAGGGGGAAAAAAGACTTTTTATAATGCTAATTTTATAACCATGTCAATTTACTTAGAGGTCTCTTCTGCATCAAAAATGTTTACAGCAAATGGGGAAGCACATCTCACTTTTAAGAAAATTTGATAGTAAAACATTTGACCACAGAACAGGTGAAGAAGGGGATTATTGTATTGGAAAGTGTGATTTTTTTAAAACAAAATAATTGTTTTAGGGTTCTTTAAATAGCAAATTTACCTATGACTTTTATAAAGTATTTAATATAGGAGAGATTTTGTGTAAAACTTTTAGATAGAAGAGGTAAAAATGTGGTTTAAGTGATTGCTATTAAATTAAGCTCTTTAAGATTAAGATTAGTGTTCTTAGTAACCTTATGTAGCTTCAGTATCACACATCTTGTCTTCTCATTTAATCACTGTTAAAAAATAAGATACCTTGTTTTCCTCTATATTAAATCATAATCAAATAATTATGATTTTTCATAAAAATCAAATTATGAAAATATAAAGAAATAATTTAAAGGGAAGTAAATAAGAATATATAATCTGAAGCTTTACCTTTCCAGGTTGCATATATCAACATCCTCATCCATAAATTTGAGGTAAGTGCTTCTTTGTTTACAGACATGTTTCCTTAAAGAATCCAATGAATTGACTCTTTTCAAAGAATTCCTGCTGACTCTGACATGCTGCCTCACATAGATTATAATTTACTTAATTACTACTTTTATCTGTTTCAAATATAGAGATGAGATTAATTACCTGCATATTTCATTCAATCATTCACACCTACCAATTGCTAGACATTGCTTTTAGTGCTGTGGTGCGAGAAACCAACAGATAATTAATCTGCCCTCAGGGAGCTTACATTCTTTTAGGCCCTTATTATTCCACAGTAACCGGTTTCCTTGCTACCTTGCTTTGGTGTACACAGAGTTCTTTCTGGAGATTTTCTCACAAATGAAAACATTT
Source organism: Physeter macrocephalus (assembly GCF_002837175.3). NCBI lineage: Eukaryota > Metazoa > Chordata > Mammalia > Artiodactyla > Physeteridae > Physeter > Physeter macrocephalus. Next base: position 42,740,417 of record NC_041220.1, on the reverse strand, counting down.
CAGGAATGTTAAAGGAAGCAATGCTTGCCTTAGTGATTTATAGAGAGCAGCATGGTACCAACATCAATCAACTGCTGATAATTTTAGACTTCTGAAGTATAGTTGTTCATGTAATCTCCCTTTGGGATTGCTGGAAAGTTTGGGAAAGCTTAGTTTGTTTTGTTTTTGGTCAAGTTTCCTTTTCTGATCAAGAGACTGCTAGCTGTATCCCCCTCTGTAGCCTCTGTTACACCTGAAAGAGGGCATCTAATGAAACTATTGAAATATTTTGCTTTTTCCTACACTCTTTATAAATATTTATCTTGCTAAGTTTCTAGGTTTCTTTGTCTTCTGGACTTAAAATTTGGAACACTTCTTAATGGTGGTATTGCATATTGTGGGACTCCATCACTGCACTGAGCACCCATTATGGTATGTAATCCTGTGATTGAATCTGTTTGATGTGTACAAGGACTGGAAGGTCAACAAAAATGAAAGGTTATAAGATAGAGTCATTGTATTTTGTTAAACATCTTTCCAATAAAAATATAACTTTTACCTTAAAAAAAGGAGGTTACATTCTGGTAGGGACAGAAAGAAATGGTATACATAAGTAGTAGGTAAATAATTCATTTTGTCAGAAAGTAATAAGTTACTTAGGAAAGTGAAACAACAATCAGGGTAGAGAGTGAGGGTTAAGACTGGAGGTTACAATGTTAGATAAGAGTACCAGTGTAGAATCTCCTGAAAAGGTATTATTGAAACAAAGACTTGAAAGAGGAGAGGGAATAGTTGAGTAAATATCTGTGGGTGGGGGGAAGAGGATGAGGGAATGTGTATCTGGTTATTCAAGAAACAGTAAGCAGGTTTGGTCAGCAATGGTTAGAGTAGTAGTGGATTTTTACAAAGGTTAAGGAGTCTAATTGGATAGTTTTTATTTTGAGAAAAATGAATTGCTAAGGACTATTTTGATTCAAGAGTGCTTTAATACAATTTTAATTTATAAAGTAGTGTTTTGGTTGCTATGTTGACATAAATGAGGGACACCAGTTAGGAGACTATTGCAATATTCCAGGAGACAGATAATGGGAACTTGCACAAGGATTGTACTAGTGAAAATCATGAGAAATGGTTAGAATGTAGATACATATTGACAATACAGCCAACAAGAACTGCTCATACATTGGATATAGAGAGTGAGAAAAAGAAGAGAGAAGGATACGTTTATTCTTTGAGCCTGAAAAACCAGAATAATGAGACTGTCATGAACTCTGATGAAGGTCGTCCAGGTAGAGCAGGACTGGGGAAGAGAGAACAGGTCTAGTACATTTCTATGTTGGTGTCAGTACTATTCTCATATGCTAGAATAGGGTTAAATATTGTAACTGAAGAGATATGTTTGGAAGTGAACACAGTAAAACTGGAATTCATAGTTATAATATCTATATTTTATAAATTTGCCATTAAGAGAAAATTTTCATAAAATTGCGACAAACATTTTGATGTATATATTTAAATTTGAAAGATGAACTTCAGACATCACAAGATAGAAAGCATACAATATTGATATTTATTATAAGAACTTTTGCTCTGAAAAGTTATTCTAGCTTAATAATAACCCCATATTTATATAATATCTTTATATATAAAGAACATGATTACATTATATTATTGAAATTGATAATTTGTTTCCTTGAAAGATGGTGCTTTTAGGAACAAAATTAAAAGACCAATTTATCTTAGTCTGAATTAGTGACAAACAAAAAAATGTACATAGGGTGTCAGTGTTTGAAGACACTTTAGCAATACTTTAGAATCACTTTCTCACCACTTTTTGAATAACATATGCTAATTTTCAAACTTAATGGGATGTATTGTTTTCATTAAATTAAGATATTGATTCATATTAAAAATACCTATTGAGGGACTTCCCTGGTGGCACAGTGGTTGAGAATCTGCCTGCCAAGGCAGGGCACACGGGTTCAAGCCCTGATCTGGGAAGATCCCACATGCCGCGGAGCAACTAGGCCCATGCGCCACAACTACTGAGCCTGCGTGTCTGAAGCCTGTGCTCCGCAACAAGAGAGGCTGTGATAGTGAGAGGCCCGCGCACCGTGATGAAGAGTGGCCCCCTCTCGCAGCAACTAGAGAAAGCCCTCGCACAGAAACGAAAACCCAACACAACCAAAAATAAATATAAAAATTAAAAAATAACCAAAAAACAAAAAACTAAGTGGTCAAGGATGGTGATTAAAAAAAATACCTATTGATAAATTCTATCAGAATTGAGATAGAATATAGAACACTTCTTGGAGCAATATATGCTCAATAAATGGTGCTCAATTGCTGTTTTATTGATATTATTACTTGTGTCAGTGTTCTTGTTTCATATTAACATTGTTCTATTCCCAATGGCTTTTAACTATTAAATATTAAGTGTGTTCAATATTAACAACATTAAGAATGTCACCAAAATTTGATCATATATCAGATACCTAGCACTTTGTCAAATCCTTTATATATAACAATTTTTGTAATCCACAAAACAAATATATGACCTAGTAGTTTATTAGCACTTTATAAATGTAGATACTGAAGCCTACACATGTTACGTAATTTGTACAAAACTGAATAGCAAAATTTTTAAAAAACAGTATGGATTGAAATCCAAGGCTTATGCTCCTTCCACTGCCATGTTATCTTTTACACTTATTTTTAGCACACTTTTTAACATGTTTTTTACATACACATTATTTACATATACAACCTAAAGGATTTATTGTGTAATTCATATTATTGCTTTAGTATTTACATCTTATCTACACACACACACACACACACACACACACACACACACAGTGTAAAGCTCCTTGAGGATATTGTATCTTTTAAATGGATTATACTCCCATTGTTTGTCTAAGAGTCCTAGGTATAATGTTCACATTAAATAAATATTTATTCACTTTAAATGGAAAAAAAGAAGGCTATTCTTAAAAACACACAAGTAGCAAGGTAAACTTTTCAATTACACACACATGTAAATATATACACCCATATACATGTGTATATATGCACATATGTAATGTGTATAAACATATATATAGTACATGTGTATACATATTTGTATGTATTGATTTTAAAGTATTAATATTTAAGATTCTGAGTGAACTGGAAGAGTTATATGACTGTTGGAACTGGGTCAAGAGAATGACTCTTTAACAACTTTAAATTAGTTATTTACAAACAACATGTTTCAGTCAAAAATAAGTTTGGGACATTTTAGTCTATACATTATGCACTCTCTTCTGACTGTTGCATAAAGAATATAGAATACTACAAGTTAAAATATGTACTCTATGTTTTGTTTGTTTGTTTGTTTTAATATTTATTTATTTATCTTTGGCTGCATTGGGTCTTCGTTACTGCGCACGGGCTTTCTCCGTTTGTAGCGAGCGGGGGCTACTCTTCGTTGTGGTGGCTTCTCTTGTTGCGGAGCACGGTCTCCAGGCGCGTGGGCTTCAGTAGTTGTGGCACGTGGGCTCAGTAGCTGCGGCTCATGGGCTCTAGAGCACAGGCTCAGTAGTTGTGGCACATGGGCTTAGTTGCTCCACAGCATGTGAGATCTTCCCAGACCAGGGATCGAACCCGTGTCCACTGCATTGGCAGGTGAATTCTTAACCACTGTGCCACCAGGGAAGCCCTGTACTCTATGTTTAAACTTTTTTTTCTTCTAGTTAATTTATCTCATATTAAACACAATCAGATCTGTTCCTAAGGTGATGAAGAAGAAACAAAGAGTAACACTTTTTTCTTCTGATCATCAGCATTATTATAGAGCTAAACTAGAACACCCAGGATGAATTGTAAGCATGTATGGTATATAGACATGATTTCTGTGTGTTCACATAGTAGTAGCACTATTAGACAATTTCTCTCCTCTCCACTTCTAATTGTTGGCAAGTACCAGGTAAACTGCTTATTACTGTGTGAAATTAGCAATACTTCTAATGATGATAGTCAATGTAGTAAAAGTTAGTTTTATGTAAACATGTTCCAGTTAATGTTTGTTAAAAGAAGTCATAAGGGAGCCAATTCTAAGCCAGAAATGAAAATCTGAAGATTCTGTAGTCCCACAATAATTTCTTTATAATTTAAAGTTTAAGGAGAAGAGAAAATGTGAGTATTCCTTATATTTAGATGTCCAGAGTCTCTTTTCCACTGTATCTTTCCTTTTTAATATTTTGATTACTAATGATCATCAGATTTGTGGTAGCAGTTTTCTGATATGGTACAGACTAGGGATGGCTCTGAATATGATTTAAATTCAATTTCAACATGGATTTATTTAAGAATTGCTAGATGTATTTATACTATCAAGGTAGAACACATCTTACCAGTAATCATAATGTGGTATTTTTAGGATAATTTAGAATAATACTTTATATTTTTTGGACAATTCATTCACAATATTAATATACATAGAAATTGAATATTTGTACTCTGTGATAATTCTCAGCCCATTTTCCTATGAAACTATTTTTTGAAATATAATGTTTTCTTATTAGATATATCTAAAAGCAAATAGAATGCTTTTATACCTAAGTCCCACTCTGGGTTATATAGAGCTAATTTTTATGCAGAGACCTCATAAGCAGTTATTATGAAAAATTTACTAACTATCTATAGGTCTTCATGGTTAGTCCTGGAATGGGTCTGGAGATTAAAATACATATAAGAAATGAAAAAAAGCTACTAGGTGTTTCAGTGTTTTTTTCTTGCCATCTTTGGAGGTACAGATAAAAAGAAGGCCTCAGGGCTTCCCTGGTGGCGCAGTGGTTGAGAATCCGCCTGCCGATGCAGGGGACACGGGTTCGTGCCCCGGTCCGGGAAAATCCCACATGCCGCGGAGCGGCTGGGCCCGTGAGCCATGGCCGCTGAGCCTGCGCGTCTGGAGCCTGTGCTCCGCAACGGGAGAGGCCACAACAGTGAGAGGCCTGCATACCCCAAAAAAAAAAAAAAAAAAAAAAAGGCCTCAATGTTTATTAACAAGTTAATATAATTTTGACATAGATTTTTTAAAAATTTTGAATATCTCTACTTTAACTTTTTTGTGTGATTATTGAAGACTTCCCAATGAAGTATTTTATTCCCAGGTTAGGACAATATGTTAGAGAACAATGACTCTACAAAACTAACAAGAAAATTTTAAAAAGTAAAACAATAAAGCAGAAACATTTAATCCAAATACCATGGTTTGGGCAAAGATCATTAGAAACTTCCTCTCAGATAGAGAAAGATGCCACCTCATTTAAGTACTTGTAGTTTTCCTCATTTCAAAGGCTTATATTAATTTCTTGACTTTCTAGAACACTTATTTTTTGCTTAGGTAGGAAAGACTGTACAAAGTTATAGATTCTATTTGTTTTATAACTTTTTCATTCAGATATATAGAGAGTATAACAGACAATAAAATAGCAAAAATGGAGTTTTCTAAGTATTTTTTATAGTATTTAATGGCTTATGTGTAGAGAAAACGCTTTTTTCCTAATTTGCTCTCTCTGGAGATAGCTATAGTTAGAATCATATTTGAATGCTGAGTATGCTTAATTTTGTAGTGCAACTAAATTTGAGAAGGTTGGACAGTAATTTATATATCAGATGCTTCTTTATGTGTTTGATGGTATCGAATGTGTACTATCTTACTTTATTCTGTGTGGTCTCAGGTGGATAGCTTCCCAAACTTTTGGAAATTAAAATAAAAAGATTTCATATGAATATATTTATGAAATTATTTCTAATAGCCTTTCAGTTATAAAATAAGCTTTCTTGGGATGTACTGAGTCTCTACTATTATAGATATTCAAACATAAACTTTGGTTAGGATTTTTTTAGAAAAGAAATAACAGTATAAAGATCAAATGAGTAATTAGATTTCCTTTAATTTTTTTAATTTTTAATTTTTTAATTAATTTATTTTTATTGAAATAAAGTTGACTTACAATTTTGTGTTAGTTTCAGGTATACATCAGTTATACATACATATATATTTTTTCAGATTCTTTTGCCTTATAGATTATTGCAAAATTACAAAATATTGAGTACAGTTCCCTGTGCTATACAGTAGGTTGTTGTTGGTTAACTTAGAATAGATTTCCGTTAAAATCGGTCCCAACACTTAGTTTTTTTTTTCACTGACTGGTTGAATAAAATTATTCAGAGTGAAATTCAATTTTCCCTAGTAAGAATGACAATCAAATTTTACAAATCCTTATTTTTATTATTCCAAATAATTAAAAAATTTTGCTGTGATAGCTCATATTCACATTTTATCTACCTGTTTCATCAGCTCAGTGAAGGAGAATAACTCTACTTTATGATATCAAATTCATCTTTTCATACTTTGTAGCCATAATAGCATTGTATGGTCAACACCAAAGTTCTATTTTTTTTAAAAAAATTTTACTTCCATCTGTTAAACAGAATTTGAAGACCAAGGGGTTTGTACTTAAGCTAGTTCACAGGAATGCTTGTGTGTTCCTGATTTAATTTAATCATTTTCTTTCAATGACCACGAAGAGCCATGTTAAATGACATGTTATTAAAGTGAAGTGCTCTGGTATTTAGAATCCACGATGTGGGTATGGGGAGTGTTACTTGCACAGACTATGACATTTAAATGCAGTACTCTTTTCTTGTAAAGTCAGTGATAAAAACCTAGAGAAATCTTCCAGAGTGGTCCAAAAAATCAATTTATAAGCTAAGTAGCACAATTTATTTTGATTGCACTTGCAGGGAGAATGCGAATTTCAAAGCAAGCATAATTTTCCAAGGCAGTGTTAATGGATTGTCCCCTTTTGCCCAATATGATAGATGTGTAGTAATAATCACCTAAAAAATAAAGGGTTAAGAAAACAAAAACACTTATAATCATTTTTTATAAGAACAAGTTTAATATGCATAGTATACAATTTTGCAAATAAAAAACATTTATACTAAGGATGTATTTAATTAATATTATAAATAAAATAATTTGAATGTATTTGAATATATGATTTCCAAACGTGTAATACTATAAAATGTGGGTTCTGTTGTATAATCAAGGGATTTGAAGCCTCTGAGAAGGCATTCTAAATGTTATTATTTTGATCTTTGGCAAAGTTGTAGAGATGCTAGGACTATCTGTATGATTATTAGAAAATAATATATTTTGTTAAATGATTTAGCAGTGATAGAAAGTTTATTGACCTGTTATTATCTTTAACCAACTCAACAGTGTTCTGCACTGTCTTCAAAGATGATGAGTTAACATAAAGTACATATATGAATTTCTTAAGATGTTTTTATAGCAATAAAATGCACTTTTCAGAAATATGTTGCTCTGATCAGAGTAGGAGACATTTTGACATCTTGAATTATCAAGGATGAGGAGGGATCCAGCAAAGTAAAAAAAAAAAAAAAAAAAAAAAAAAAAAAGAAATATAGAGCTTATGCATGAATTTCCTAATGGAAGAGAGAGAGAGAAAAATGGAAAGATAGAGACAATGATTAGAAGAATTCCCTGAATGTAAAAATGTAAAAGGGAACAGATTAGCATATTTATGTTTTCAGGGGAAATAATTAGTATCAAGAATGACTATGGTTCTCATAACAACTGGAATTAGGATTAAATATTGAAAGGAAAAATGACTAATCACTTGGGAATTCCAAGTAATGCAGCTATTCAGTCTCAGGCTATTTGAGTATCTTCCTTAAATAAAAAAAATCACAAAATTTATGAATCAGGGCCAAATCTCAATAGAGCATGGCAGAAATTCACAGAAACAAGTAACATCGAAATAAGTCTATGTCATAGTGAGGATTTTATTATTATGTAAATAAAACAAACTTGGCTTAAGAAAAATCAAACTTACATGTAAAGTTCTAAGACATTCAGACAAATTTCGTGAGGTTAGGATTCAGTTGGATATACACAAAGCCAGAAAATATTTAGGATGCTATTATGTCTCTCTTTTCTTTTATATTCTTCATTATGGTATATTACCTTCTTTAAACTTTCTTGGCCTAAGCCAAATTATGCTTAGTATGCTTTCTGGGGATGAGACAATACACAAAATATTTATCTCTCTAACAGTAACAGGAAAATAAATAAATGAGTGAAAAATGAGATGAACAAGCAGCTATCCCAGTTCCTATTGATGATGTCTTGTGAGAAAATAATGTGGGAAAATGCCCTATGATAGAAAGTTTTCCCACACATATGACTTCAAAATTTGGCAATGAAACTCCATTGACTAAAGCATATAGAATGTAAAAAAAAATAAAGTTAGATTCCAGAGAAAATGGTAGGATTCAAAATAAAGAAATAAAATCTTTTTAAGAGACATTTTTATAAAGTACTTTTCCTTTGTTAGTGTTATTTCACACTATTTGTTTGAGTTTTATAGGAATTTTATATATGGAAAACTCATATCACTATGCTCTTCAACCTTAGTTGCAATAAGCCACCATATTTATATTCTTATAACGGAATTTTATTCTGTAATCTTTTTGAAGTCCTATGGTATGTTATCCTTCTGGAGATTTATGTGACCCTGAAATACAACCTGTAGGGAAAAAAAATCATCCTAGGTTCTCGCTTAGAACTTAGTGCCAGCTCCAAACAAAACTATGCCATTGATCAAGTTTATCTTTAGTATACATACTCCTTCCTTTTGAAAAATCTTCCTTTTCTTTGGTAACAACTCTCCTTCTCATTCCTCTGACCCAAATACTTTACATTTTCTCATCTGTCAAATACAATTTACAAAAATGTAAATCTGTGTTTTCACCGTTTTCAAGACTTTGATAAAATACCACTAGACATAGAATAAATTTGATGATTGTGGTGGTGATGATGACATTTGAAGTCTGTCCAGGTCCGATCATATTTTACACCATAATTCACAACCCATTCAGTTAGCCACTCTACCTATTTTTTACACATTCTGTCCATTATCGAACTTAGTACTAACTTAACATTATTCTCTAGAGTGATATTCCTTCCACTTGACTTGTCAATGTGTTTTCCAGTCTTTAGTATTAAGGAGAAAAAAAAAACAGTATTAAATTAGATGTTCTCTTACTCTCTCATTCTTGTGCTCTCTCCCTCCTTCTTTTGCTTGAGTGCCAAAAGTTTTTTATTAATGATTTTGTTTTATCGTATTTGTTGTCTGTCTAGTATTTTCTAATGGTTTCATTTATTAACTAGCTAGCAATTTGAAGGTATGGGTTATTATTTGTCCTTTATAACTTCTGTATAGCATGAAATAAAATATGCATATTAGTTATATATATGTACCTACTAACTCTCCTTTTACTACAGGTGTATTGTGTCATTAAGTGTGTGTGTGTATGTGTGTATACTTACTGTATTTTTAAAGAAACATTTAGAGTGGTGACATGTTGAAGCAGATGACATGAAACAGCAACAACAAAATATATGTAGATTGTTGGCTTTATCTATTACCAAAATTTTATTGGTTTTATCCTCCCATTCCTATTTTATAAGGACTAAATAATTTTGAAATCAAAGTCTACCTTTTCTTGCAAAAAAACTTTAAAATGCCATTTTTCTCTCTTTTCTTGTTTTCCTAGTCATTCTCTGTTTTTCACCAGCATAGTAACTCCTGACTCCATGTTGAAAATAGAGTCTGATTCACTATATTGCCTTCTCTGTGCTTTTTATTTTCTCAGAGATCTCATACCATGTTTAAGCCTTAATAGTGACTATTGTTGAAAAGTCATTATTATTCCTAAGATTGTAACTAAATATGTAGATCAAAAAGATAAGACTTTCTAGAGATACTTCTGAAATAGCAGCATGATCTCTTAATTAGGATTCAGCTTTTTGTTTTTGATCTCATGACAAGAATCTATCTTACATCAATATATCAATTTTTGGGATAAATCTAATATTTATACATGAAGACAGGCAATATCTTAGTCATTTTCATAATCTGTCTTTGTTACACTGCTGTTGTAATATGGCATTTTTTGAATGCCTTCTTTTCCTTGGGATCCTGATAGGGGTATTCACTTTCATAATTCATATATTCAAGATAATTTTATAATGTGTGCATTAGTATAGGTGAATTTTGAAAAACTTAAAAAATATATCTTAGATACTTATGATGATTTTAAGTATTTAAGTATTGCATTTTGGCATAACTATTTAAAAATATTACATATGATTCATTTATTACATGTTGCTATTATTATCAGTTTATTAATAAAACATTTGTTCTTCAGTTCCAGGCTAAATTGTCATTTTCTCTCATATATATTCTGTCATTTTCTCAAGCATCAATTTTTCCCTAAACACCCATTACACTTTTTATATCATCTTAGAACTTACATAGTTTATTTCTCTCTTTCACTGAATTTTGTAATTCAGTAATTAAAAATAATCATTGACTACTGAACTACCAAAAAACTAGTTAATACCTGCTCTTGGAAAAACTTATTTTGCAAAGATGAAAAAACATGTACATGTACTTGCTTCCCTGAAAAAACTGAAAGCCAAACCTTACAGAAAAGATTATGGTGAGGTTTTCAATTTGAGTAGTAAAGTAGACTTTAACCCAAATCATGTCGTTTGCTCCAATACAATTTTACACTCTTTGATTCTTTTCAGGTGATTTTCCAAGGCAAGTGTTTGTTTTGGAGACTTAATTTTCAAGTTTGTTAATCTTTTAAGATTTATTTTGAATCTCCATGAAGTTATGTTCTAAAATACTACCTAGAAATATTTTAATATCTGCACAGTTTTAAAATAATCCATAAATTCAAAACCTTTAAGATATATTGAATTTTTCCATTTTGGTTTTTTTAAAAAATGACTCACACATCACTTAGCTTACAGTAAGCAGATAGCAAATTAATTATTAGACATAAAGATACCATCTTCCTTATAATATCTTTCTAAGCCTAAGTTATAAATTAAGAAGTTTGATCTCTACTATAAAAAGCACTAGTGTCTGACATTCTTACTTCTGAAATAAAAGACTTTAAAATATTTTACATTTATATATGTAAGTGTAATTAGTATGTCACCAGCCGGATAGTAAATTTTTTGTCATTTTCAAGATGATCAATGTGTCATCAATCTCAGTTCCCAGTAAAGAATATATTTAGAAGGCAGCTATGTTCACCACTATACCACCAACGCCAGTGTTAAGTAAAGAATATATTTGAAATTGAGTGATTGACATTTGTCCTCATAATAAAATTGTCAAGCTATCATGATTCATAAACTTTTCCAAAATATATGGAACTGCCTGAGTTCAAAATGGATACCTCAACCACTTACCTTGATGACACAAAATTGTTTGTTTATTATCAGTGAGGAAGAAACACAAAATATAAAGAATTTCTTCCCAGGATACCACTCCAGTGGTATAAAACTCCAGTCTAGTATTCTGTCTTTTGTTATGAATTTGACAGAAAAAAAAAACATGTAAAAGCAAGACTTATACATGCCCCACAATATCTGACATTTGTTTTTAGGAGAAAAGTTGCACACATACGCACACAGGCATATATAAATAGTATGTATGTAAAGGTTATCTCTCTATATATAGATAACCTTTTTCTTTTTACACATTTGTCAGATATCTATGGACTTCCTTTCTTTCCTAGAAACTGGTTTTAACCTTAAACCACAAGAGAAGATAAAGATATAATCATATTCTGAATGTCTAATGAACACACTATTTCCCTTTTATATCATGTAAAATATTTTCAAATTAATATCTTTAATCTTATAAAATGATTTTTTCTCTCAATTCAATGTTTAATTCAACTCTCATATTTTTTCTTTGAAACCAAATTTATGCAAATCAATAATAATTCATTTGGCAAACTATTAAGTATACTTTCTAACAGAATTCCAAATTCTTTGGAGAAAGAAAATGCTTGTGCACCAATTATGTCCAAGCTTGTGGTCAAATAAATTTCACTTCTTTATTTTTTTAATTTTAATTTCTTAAAGAATCTGGGTTACCTCCCATTTACTTAAAATATAATTCTCTATTGGTTTAGAGAAAGATCTTAGAAGAGTGATTGAATATATTTATAATGGCTAAGATAGATATTACATTTTTCATAAAGAGTAAGCCCAAATTTAAAAGTGATTTTAAACTCAAAATGTGGTAACCCCAATCATGATGTGGTGGAGGTTGCTTGTGAGAGCCAATGGTTAAATTTTAGTAATTTTTGTAATTTGGTTGTTAAACACAGCTATTACTAAAAATTAAATTGTATAAAGCTACAATTAAAATTTATATTATAAACAAAGCTCATAATTATTTAATTTTTACCATTACTTCCTAATTATCTTACTGATTTATCTTTTGCCCATGCTCTTGACCTTATATCTATTGTATGTATAGAGTGGAAATTTTACATCATGATGTATTGCTGCACATCTCTTCCCAAATTCATGTGCAGTGAAAGCTCCCTTGGTAGCTTGGAATCTGGCATGGTTGCAGGGTTTACACCATGGAAATGGATGAACATTACAAATTAGGGCTTGATTTATTGTTCTGCTGATTGCCTAGAGTTAGGAAAATAATGGAGAACATTTTGATGCAGATTAAAGTCTATCATATAGGTAGCCCTTATGTTATAAATAGAACCAAAAAAATTGAGGAAATATTTCACCTCACTCTTTTTTTTTTTAATTGGGGTATAGCTGTTTTACAATGTTTGTTAGTATCTACTGTACAGTGAAGTGGAGTTCCCTTTGCTATACAGCAGGCTCTCATTAGTTATCTATTTTATACGTATTAGTGTATATATGTCAATTCCAATCTCCCAGTTCATCCCACCACCACCTCTTTCTCCCCTTGGTGTCCATACGTTTGTTCTCTACATCTGTGTCTCTGTTTCTGCCTTGCAAACTGGTTCGTCTGTTTCATTTTTCTAGATTCCACATATATGCGTTAATACACGATATTTGTTTTTCTCTTTCACACATCACTCTTAAAACAATCAGATTTAGCAAAGAATTCACTCATGTCATTGACAATTGAAGTTCTGGCATAGATCTTCATTGTTTCATGTTGGCTTACTTATTAATGTGCGTGAAGATCTCAAACAATATTCATATTGGAACTATGCTTATGAATCACTGACTTGAGTGATTCCTTCCCCATTCATTAGCAATCAAACATTATTCAGAATCTGATTTTGTGAAATTGTCATAGGTGCCAGAATGATAAAAATTTGGAGTAGATTTTGTGAGAAATAGCCAGTCACACTGAATTTAAAGGAGTATATTTTTTAAGTGTACGTAGTTTTGTTAAATTGCTGTTTATTAAATTATGTAAAGGAATAACCAAAATAGTAAAATTAACCCTCAAGTGGTATTGTGAATTTTACTAGCATGCATAGGTACACACACACACACACACACAATGCACACTCCAACCTATACATATTTTCCTTTTGAAGAGCGATTAGTAAACATTTTCCAGCATATGAGTGCCCAACAGTTTAGGCATTCACCACCTCTCACTGGAGCTCTGCAATAATCTTTCACATCCTTTACCCACTTTCCACCGTATCACTACTCCCTGCTTTTTGTGAGCTTTACAGTCTAGTAATAAGGACAGACATATTTCTCCTACACAGTCTACGAGGTTCAGTGACTTCATGACTTTTTTCTTCATAATTCTTTTGTTTAAAATGCTTTTTCTTCTTTTTTGACTAGTGAAATTCATCCATCATGGTCCGGCTGAGGTGCTTCACGTACATAGTAAATGTTCCATTATTTATCCCTTGGTCTCATATTATTTTTGCTTTGTTTTAATTTATGTAAATTTGTTTATTCAAATGTTAAGTGGATTGTTACTCCCTTCTGCCCATATTTATTCAAGTCTAATATGTGTCAGGCATTGCTTTAGGTGTTAGGGTGGGATCAGGTCATTTTAAAAGGCAGAAATTTCTGACCTCACAGTATCTATTGATGAGGCATCATCTAGACTAGTGATGAGATGTGTAAAGCCTTTGATCATTGTGAACATTTGTCTTAGTCAGCCTGCTGCTGTAACAAAATACCATAGACGAAGTGGCTTATACAACAGCAGACATTTATTTGTCACAGTTCTGGCCACCTTCTAGCTGTATCCTCACGTGACAGCGAGAGGAAGCTCTGGTGTCTTTTTCTCTTTTTATAAAAGCACTAATCCCAAAATAGGGGCTTCTCTGCTATGATCTTATCTAAACCTAGTTACTTCCCAAACACCACAAGTGCTAATGTACCATCACGTTGGAAGTTGGCTCTTCAATATATGATTTGGGGGGGATACCAAAATTCAATCCACAACAGCATTTAAACTTTAGTCATGATGATGATGATGAGATGACGATTCAAAACTGAATACTTTTTCCCTAAACTTAGCTTCTTTATGATTTTATTCATTTACATGCCTTAAGATGAAATTTCTTTGTAAATTCTTCATTGTCCTTCCCTTGCTTGGGGCTCCCATATGTTTGTGATTCATTACCTAAGGATAGATTGAATATTAAAAGAGGAAAAATCAAATGTATGTTTTTGTACGTTTTAAGGTTACAGTTAATGGATTTACATGTTTAAGAATTCAGTTTATAGAGCTAATGTTGGTATTTTGTTAAAGAATAAACAGTGGTTTGGATGAATTTTGGAAATATAAATAAGCAATTTAGAAACTGTAAATTGAAAATATATATTGCCAATTTAGATTTTTGAAGTCCCAAAGTGAATTTAGTAGTTTGTTCTAAGACATGACAGAGCGCTGATTGCTATCGTTTCCTTTGAGTAGTGTTCAAGGCAACTTTAACTGGGAAAAAAATTTCCATTTCTGTCCAATAGCATGTTTCTGAAAGCTTTTGCTCATAAAGATAAATTCTTAATTCTTTTATATAATATTTAATATGTTTCCATTTACAATAAACCAGACATGATCATTGCTTAAAGATATTTAATAGAAGTGATTTGATTATCAGTATTTCAAAACAGGCATACCTGATTTTATTGTGCTTCACTTTAATTGCATTTTTTTACAAGTTGAAGTTTTGTGGTAACCCTGCATTGAACAAGTCCTTTGGCACCATTTTTCCAACAGCATTTGCTCCCTTTCTGTCTCTGTGTCACATTTAGGTAATTCTCACAATATTTCAAGCTTTTTCATTATTGTTATATTTGATTTGATGATCTGTGATCAGTAATCTCTGATGTTACTATTATAACTTGCTGAAGGCTCAGATTATGGTTAGCATTTTTTAGCAGTAAATTGTCTTTGTTTAAGGTATATACATTGTTTTTTTGGCATAATGCTATTACAATAGACTACAGTATAATGTAAACATTTATATGCACTGGGAACAAAAAAATTTCTCTGACCATTTTATTGCAATATTTGCTTTACTGCAGTGGTTTGGAACTGAACTCTCATTACCTCCAAAATATGCCTATATAGCTACAGCTGCATATCTGTTAATAAGTCATGGGTTCATTATCACATAATATATATGTGTGTGTACATATATATTTACTTCATTTATTTCACATATACTTATGCAGGAAATTTCAAAACATTCTAGATGAAGAAAAATCAAGATAATCGAAATTTTGAAAGCCTATTTCAGTGTAGTTCCACATCTTTTGCTTCATCTCAAAGCACACTATATATAAAATTACAATTTGGTGATGAGCTTTATTAAAGAGAACAAATGGTTTCTATGAATAATAAGATCACAATAATTTTTCATAAATGACTGTAGCAGAGTTCATATGAACTGACATGAATTATGGTACAGCTCAGAAGATTTAATTTTGCATGTGACATAGAGTAACACAAAACCTAGCTTACAGTTGAAGAAAAAAGTAAATATTTGAATCAATTATTAGGTCTAGAGATTTAAAATTATGGGTTATGGAAAAATAGTAATAGAAATATTTATAGCATTTTTGATTTAAAAAGCTTTGATTTTGAAAAATAACCTAAAATATCAAATTTTAGATATTTATCTTTCTGGGCCATTTATTACAACTATTCACTAATAATATATATGTGTGTGTGTATATATATGCACACACATGCATACATATACACATATGCATATATATAAACATATGTATGCCTATTCATATATATTAAATTAGTGCATATATATTTATAGCACATATGCATATATATAGTATATATAAACATGCTATGTAAAGATTTTAAATATATCAAAATTTAAAATCTAATACATTAAGATCATTGATGATTTAAAATAAGGTCATTTTTCAGGTTAAGCATTATTGAATAAGTAGAATAAGTAAGAAGACCAGTGTTGTGATAAGATCTATCAAGAAGTTTCAGTACGTAAAACTCCTGACTATTATAGTTAAGGGGATAAAACAATACCTGTTCCTTATCCACTTATTAAGTAAATGTATTTTTTTGGCTATTTTAGCATCACCATTTTTGTGTTATTGCCACTATCATTATGTGTCATTGCCAAAATCAACTTATTTCCAAGTGATATCCCCATTAACCATATTTGGGGATTGCAGAATAAATAAATATAAACTGTTAAATATTATCATTTTACTATTATTGTTCTTCTACTTGAGTTCTCATGATAGGGTAAAAAGGACGGTTTTGTCTCAACATTTTGTAAACCTAATTTAGATAAAGGTAAGCAATATATAGAGGTTAAGAACTTGTTGTCTAAGAAAAACCTTTTGTTGTTGTTTAATTTCTAATTAGTGTATAAGAACATTTAAAACCTTGACTGATAAGCACTCTTCTAACTTATTTACAAGTATGTTCTTTGTATTCTTGTAATGCATAGGTATTCTTATAATTTAATGTGATTTATTTTGTCCTCGTGCTTTAAATATTTTTAAAGAAAATGTATTATTTTACGAATCTAAACCTGTCACATCAAATGAATTTTTAAAATACTGTATGGTCAGAATACTTTGGAAAATTACACATTTTCAGAATTTGGAAGGATTTTAGAACATTTCTATAAATTTTCTTTTCAGTGCCAATGGAGAGGCCTGGAGAGTAGTGGTTAGGAGTGCAGGATCCAGAGTCAGACTTGCTAGATAGGAATCTTGTCTCGACACCTAATAGTCAACTACACCTAATATGTGAACCTAAGTCAAGTAACTTAACTTCTCTAAATGTCAGTTTTCTCAGTAACCACCTTACATAATCCTTAATACAAACAAGGGGAGCCCACGTTGATAAATCTATAGATCCTGGGTTTGTACAGTATAAGTAACCCTTTAGCCAAGAATGTCTTGCTAAAATCTCCTCCCTTTTGGATTTCCCTCCCATTTAGGACACCACAGTGCATTAAGTAGAGTTCCCTGCGCTATGCAGTATGTTCCCATCTGTTGTCTATTTTATACATAGTATCAATAGTGTATGTGTGTCAATCACAATCTCTCAATTCCTCCCACTCCCCACCCCCTTGGTATCCATACATTTGTTCTCTACCTCTGTGTCTCTATTTCTTCTTTGAAAATAAGGTCATCTATACCAGTTTTCTAGATTCCACATATATGCGTTAGTTAATATATGATATTTTTTTTTCTCTTTCTGACTTACTTCACTCTGTATGACACTCTCTAGGTCCATCCACGCCTCTACAAATGACCCAATTTCATTCCTTTTTATGGCTAATATTCCATTGTATATATGTACCACATCTTCTTTATCCATTCCTCTGTTGATGGACATTTTGAAATATAATTGACATGTAACGTCATATTAGTTTCAGGTATACAGTGTAATTATTTGATCTTAAAAGTTGTCATCACAAGAAAACAAAATTAGAACTTTGTGTGGTGATGCATGTTAATTAAACTTATTGTGGTGATCATTTTGCAATATATCACCAACTTTTAAAAATTACTCATTCCCAGTAAATGCAAACTTCAGAAAATAAACACCTTAGAGTTGGTCTCTTTAAGACAGTGTCTGTAAATGTATTTCATTGTTTTTGAGCTTGATGTTAGGGTTTCTCTTTCAGTGTTAAAATCCAAACATTAGATTGAGGCCTTTTCTTGCAAAACATCTTTAATCTTTTTGAGATTTTGTTCCTATGTTCAATTATAAATAAAGCTGAATTTGAGCTTCCTAATAGGGGCTACACCTACATTTAAAAATAACTAACACTTTAGTTTGTTTTAAAATTCAGCATATTTTCAATTATTTAGCATAATTGTAGGTCTCTCAATTACTTTTTAAGAATGTTTTGTAGCTAAGAATGTTCCTTATTATAGATACCTGTAATTCAAAACTTGACCAAAAACTTGTTTATTAAATGTACATATCTACTTGGGGGAAGGGCCATCTAAAATCATGTCTTAGTCAATTCTATTTTATCATGTATTGTTCCAAGATAAAAAAGATGAGGTCAGTGTCTTCCTTGCTCACATTGCCATTTTGGATGATTATTTTGCTACCCAAAAGATTATCTAAATATTTGAGAGATATAGTCTCCAGTTCCGCCATTTTTTAAGAACATCTGATTATTTGAGATACATATTATCCAGTTCTGCTATTTTTTTAAAGGTTATAATAGATATTTTTCTTCCAGTTGTATTGACATATAACTAACATACAGCACTGTATAAGTTTAAGGTATACAGCATACATTTATCATGAAATGATTATCACAGTAACTTCAGTGAATGTCCATCATCTCATAGAGAAACCAAATTAAAGAAATAGAAAAAATTTTTTTTCTTGTGATAAGAACTCTTAGGATTTAGTCTCTTAACAAATTTCATATATAATACATCAGTGTTAATTATATTTATTATGTTGTACATTATATCCCTAGTACTTATTTATCTTATAACTGTAAGTTTGTACCTTTTGACTGCCTTCATCCAATTCCTCCTCTACCTATACTCCACCTCTGATAACAAATCTTACATCTTTTTTTATGAGTTTGTTTGTTTGTTTTTGAAGTAAAATTGACCTCTAATACTATGTTAGTTCCTGTTACACAACATAGAGATTCAATATTTCTATACATTTCAAAATGATCACCAGGATAACAATATGTCACCATACAATGATGTTACAAAGTTATTGACTACATTCCCCACATTGTACATATCATACCTGTGACTCATTTATTTTGTAACTGGAAATTGATACCTCTTAACCTCCCTCACCTACTTCTTTCCTCCTCCAACCCCCTCCCTTCTGGCAACCACATATTTGTTCTCTGTACCTATAACTCTGTTTCTTAGTCGTCATTGTTGATTTGTTTTTTGTTTGTTTGTTTTTCATATATTCCACATACAGGTGAAATCATACAGTATTTGTCTTTCTCTGTCTGACTTATTTCACTTAGTATAATACCCTCTAGATCTATCCATGTTGTTGCAATTGGCAAGATTTCATTCTTTTTCTGTGGCCAGTATTCCACTGCATATTCCATTTTGCTTCTACCACTTCTGTCTCTACATTTTGCAATCATTTATGGACTTCACATGAGTCTTGTAATTTATTAACAATTTTGGAACCAGTCTTAGAGTCTTCTTCACCATAATGTCTGCCAATTTTTGGAATGACTTCAATATTCATATGATGAACCAGGCAGTATTGCATCTCTCAGTTTCATGTCTGAAATGATTAGTTTGTGCTGACACAGGTAGCTCAGCTCTTTCAATCAGAATAATTCTAACTTGCTTTATACTTTGAACAACAGTACCACAGTCTGGAATTTAGAATATAGCTATATTCTACCAAGAAGCTTTATATGCCAGTGTCTTCTAGCAGAGAGTTCAGAAATAACTCATTATTCAGAAATAAATATTATGCTTTATTTCCTTTGCTGGTTCCTCATGAGATAGAACCAGAGAAATTGTCAGTTTTATAATTCAGCAATTTTTTTTTTTTGTCTGAAAAACAGAAGTGGTGTTCAAGGAAGCATTTGCTGGCCAGGTGTGAAATATTCTCTCACAGCCTTCAAAAAAGGAGAGTGGTTTTGGTTAGATCTGTGGTATGTCATATGATCAGCATCATTCCTGATGACCTGTTCTACTTAAGTATTAAATAAGTATTTATTGAGCTCTTCTTATTTTCCAGACCCTGTTTGAGTTGTGAATCAAAGAGAAAAGACACTAGCTCTAAAAGAACATACATATACATTGGGTTAGGAAAAATATAAACAAACCAATGATAAAGAGTAACATTCACAGAGGGATCACAATATAAAACAGGGATTTTGGAGGAAGAGTAAAAGGAGGGACAATTTGGATAGGATGATCAGGGGAAAATAAAGCTGTTAGAAATAAGGACTTTTGAGAAGAGATTAATGATTTTAAAAATCCATACATTTCAGGATCTGGAGAGAAGATTTGAAGTAGAGGGAAATTCAAAACAATACCTTTAGGCAGAATTAAATTTCAATTATATGAGAAACAGAGATGTAACTAATATGGCTGGAGTTTAATAAATGATGAAGAGAGTCATATGAAGGCTGATAGTCCAGACAGAAGATAACTGAGGCCTGGATCAGGGTAGTAGAAGGAAAGTTAGTGAGACGAGTTCAGAGAAGGGCAGAGAGATTAAGCAGCTTTAGCTGGATGGTGGCACCTCTAGACTTGAGAAAACGAGGAAAAGAGGTTTGAGGTGGTTAATCAAGATGTCTGTTTTGCAGTGTTATAGACTGAACTGTGTCCCTGCCAAATTCATATGTTAAAGTCCTAACACCCAGTACCTTAGAATATGACAGTGTTTAAGGAAATTGCCTTGAAAGAGGTAAAGATAAAATAAGGCCCTTGTGGTGGGTCCTTAATCCAATGGTATTCTTATAGAGAGAGATAGCAGGGATGCATGTACACATAGAAGAGCCCATGTGAGAACACAGCAAGAGGGTTGCTCACTGCAAGCCAAGCAGAGAGGACTTAGGAGAAACCAACCCTGCCAGCACCTTGATCTTAGACTTATTTTCTGGAACTGTGAGAAAATAAATTTCTGTTGTTAAGTTACCCAGTCTCTAGCATTTTGTTATGGCATCCCTGGGAGAAAAATACATGTTGTTTGCACAGTAGAAAACCAATGCAGATGCCAAGTAAACTATTGGAGTGAGAAGATGCTAGCGTTCAAAATTCAAATTTTAAAGGCATAAACATTTCAATAAATAACCAAAATTATCTAGTTACTGTCTATTGATCTCAGTACCATTCCTGTGAATGGAAAGGCAAATTCTATTAATCATATTTCAGCTGAGCTAAGAGATAAATCTATGAAAGGCTTTTTGGTTCTGTTTATTGTTTCTGCAATGCCATTGTAGGGGAAACAACATTATTATAGAGTTCTAGAATTGACAAAAAGATATAATCCAGTTTTAAAATTTGTCTCCAATAATACATAGGTGGAAGCCTGCCAATTACAAAGGATCAGTCTAAGAATGCTAATTTCTTATAAAGGTTAGGTAAAATCAGACACAAAAAAATTAGACATTACTCTTTGTAGAGATGGTTTTCAAGAATGGCTTTCTACTCTAAATCCAGACAGTAGACTTGAAACAACGCTAAAAAAGTATATCTTGCAAGAGTTTCTCTGATTCCCCATTTGGTCTTTGAAACATTGATGAAAAGAGACTGAAGGTATGGCTGGCAAAGTTGAATGACAAAGTGGAAGCCTTCAAACCTGCACAACACTAAGAAAATATTATGAAATCTGAGAAGTTTTAAATAAGATGGTGGCCCTCATGCTATGAGATAAAAATGGTTTAACTGAGTAAAGGTGAGGACTATTTATCTGATTGGGAAAATGTTATTATTTCCAAAAAAGATAGTAAGATACTTGTTTAGTATCTCTCTTAATTTCTAATGATCATGTAGACATGAAGAGATAGGTTCCTAATATACTGAGGAGACCATTTTGTGCCTGCTTTCTTTCACCCATTCTCCTGACTATGTTGGAAATTACTGAGTTGAAAATTTTAAGAAAAGCTCATGCCTTATTCTGGTGTTGAATTTAGAAATTACTATCATTTCTAAGAGAGAAAATAAAAGGTTCTTTAAGGCAATGATTTATGTCTACTTAGCACCTACTCCTCTTACCTGTGTTTCTCCAGGAGAGCATAAACTTTGCTCAGCTTGTTCCTCAGGGCACCCCCAGCTCACCTCAGATGAGGCCTGCTTGGCCTAAGGGGAAGTCAATTCCCCTTATTTGTATTTGGTTTAGAAAATGGGCATGTGACTCATATCTTGCCAATAATTCATGAGAAAAGTTTGTTGAGGGTCTTCTGGAAAAAAACTTGCTGCATGAAGAGAAGGTCTCTGTTTTTTGTGGGGGATACATTCAAATCTATATATGATGCCTAGAATGCTTTACACAGACTATAAAATAGAGAATGACACTGCAAGGAAATGAAAATAATCTGTGTCTTTGGTGGCATCACGAATCCACTGAATCAAGTAGATTTGAAACTTGCCCTACCTTGGGACTTACTGTTATATAAGAATATACTTATTTCATAAACCATTTTAGGTCAGGATTCCTGTAACTTAATGGTGAAGCCATCCTATCTGATACACAAGGGGAGCTAACATTATTGATTGACGATTAAGAGAACTCCAAGGCATGCTGCTTTGCTGGTAGAAATATTAAAAATAAACTTCAGTACTTCTGTCTTTGCTCATGGGCCTGAAGCCATCTCCTCCATGTGAATGAAACAGAGCTGCAACAAATTTTGATGTATTGGCTGAGACTCTGGATACTACTTAAGACTCTTAAGACATAGGATTGAGTTAGGAAGCAAACTCTCTTCCCAAGAGAATAGATAATATTTTTCTAAAAAAAAAAAAAAAAAGAAACTACTTAAAGTCTCACAGAGAGAGACTTGGAATGAAGTTTGTTTATGGGTTGGAGCAGAAAACTTGAACTTGAGGATAAACAGACATAGGTAGGAGTGAAAGAAACTTGAATTGGAAGTTCCCACTGGGAGCTGGCATGCATTGATAATCGTTCTTTAAAAATGTTCAGCGAGGGCTTCCCTGGTGGCGCAGCGGTTGCGCGTCCGCCTGCCGATGCAGGGGAACCGGGTTCGCGCCCCGGTCCGGGAGGATCCCACATGCCGCGGAGCGGCTGGGCCCGTGAGCCATGGCCGCTGAGCCTGCGCGTCCGGAGCCTGT
>NC_041220.1:42706841-42714568 GCF_002837175.3 Physeter macrocephalus | reverse complement strand
GAGAGTGGACATCCTTGTCTTCTTCCTGATCTTAGAGGAAATGCTTTCAGTTTTTCACCATTAAGAATGATGTTAGGGCTTCCCTGGTGGCGCAGCGGTTGCGCGTCCGCCTGCCGATGCAGGGGAACCGGGTTCGCGCCCCGGTCTGGGAGGATCCCACATGCCGCGGAGCGGCTGGGCCCGTGAGCCATGGCCGCTGAGCCTGCGCGTCCGGAGCCTGTCCTCCGCAACGGGAGAGGCCACACAGGAGGGAGGCCCCCATACCACAAAAAAAAAAAAAAAAAAAAAAAAAAAGTGTTCAGCGAAAAGTTCAGGTTAGTTAGAAATTTCACCTTTGTTTCTCCAGTATTGGAACTTTTTTTCTTAGTTATTTATATTTTGTATGGAGTCTGAATGTGTTATTTTTTGGAGGCTAAAGAGTCAAGATGGCAAGAGGAAAGGGCACCTCCTATACCTTAAACTCTCCCAGAATCCTAGAGGGATAGGATTTTTCCCACAAGGAGAATTAAGGCCAGCTTGCCCGGCTGATTAGTGATATCAGAGGAAAGAGACTCAAAATCCTAGAAAAATTTCTGAGAGGGACATATACAAGAAAAGAAAGAAAAGGGCTCAGTAAATTTCTTGTCTTTAATAATACTAATAATAAAATAATAATAATAATAATCAGAAAGTAATTCCTACGTAGCAGACAATAGAACTTGCCAGAATATTTAGAAACATGACAATGCTAGTCTCAGTGTTCACTTATGCAATGTTAAGATAAATTTTCCAATTTTATTTTAATTCTAGTTTTGAACTGGAAAGAAATGAATACAAGAAGTAGTAGTGTGTGATACTGAGTGAAAGTTTTTTTTACTCCTTTTCCCTATTCCTTGATGTTGGTGTTAAACTATGAAACTCAAGAATTCTTTTAAATGGATGTAATTCTTCTTAAATGAATTATGTTATCTTAAAGGGTAGTGCCTGAGTCGGTTTGTTTTGTGAAATTGGAGAATATTGGGTAATAAGACATGTTTCAGGAGAATAATCAAGAGCATAAAGGAAATCGTATATCACAGATACCAAAAATAGACCCTTACTCTAAAGAGAGGACTGGAATTATTTTGTCCCTGTCAAAAGTGAGAGATAACTCTGGTAGTGGAAAATGTTGAAAAGTGAAATCACATCACCTAAGAAACAACAAGCAGATGAAGTTAAATAAAAAAGAAAAGATCTTTAGATAAAAATAGAAATTAGGTCTTAAGGGAGAGAGAAATGATTTGGTGGTTGGATGATATTAAAATCTTAATGTCATTTCAGTAAGCATTCTCATATTGTACTTTTAAAATTTTATTTTTTATTTTTTATTGGAGTAAAGTTGATTTACAATGTTGTGTTAGTTTCAGGTGTACAGCAAAGTGATTCAGTTGTACACATACATATATCCATTCTTTCTCAGATTCTTTTCCCATATAGGTTATTACAGAATACTGAGTAGAGTTTCCTGTGCTATAAAGTAGGTCCTTGTTGATTATTTATTTTATATATAATAGTGTGTATATGTTAATCCCAAACTCCTAATTTATCTTCCCCTCCACCACCACTTTCCCCCTTTGGTAACTGTAAGCTTGTTTTCAAAGTCTGTGATTCTGTTTCTGTTTTGTATATAAGTTCATCTGTACCATTTTTTTTAGATGCCACATATAAGTAATATCATATGATATTTGTCCTTCTCTTTCTGACTTACTTCACTGAGTGTGATAATCTCTGGGTACATCCACGTTGCTGTAAATGGCATTATTTCACTCTTTTTTTATGGCTGAGTAATATTCCATTGTATATATGTACCACATCTTCTTTATCCATTCCTCTGTTGATGGACATTTTGGTTGCTTCCATGTCTTGGCTATTGTAAATGCAATGAACATTGGGGTGCCTGTATCTTTTCAAATTATGGTTCTCTCCAGATGTATGCCCAGGAGTGAGATTGTTGGATCATATGGTAGTTGTATTTTTAGTTTTTTAAAGAACCTCGATACTTTTCTCCATAGCGGTTGTACCAATTTACATTAACACTAACAGTGTAGGAGGGTTCCCTTTCTCCACACCCTCTCCAGCAATTTATTGTTTGTAGACTTTTTATGATGACCATTCTGACTGGTGTGAGGTGATATCTTATTGTAGTTTTGACTTGCATTTCTCTAATAATTAGGGATGTTGAGCCTCTTTTCATGTGCTTTTTGGTCATCTGCATGTTTTGTTTGGAGAAATGTCTATTTAGATCTTCTGCCCATATTTTCACTGGGTTTTTATTTTTTGATATAGAGCTGCATGAGCTCTTTATATATTTTGGAAATTAACCCCTTGTCAGTTGCTTCATTTGCTAATATTTTTTCCCATTCTGTGTGTTGTCTTTTCATTTTGTTTATGGTTTTCTTTGCTGTAAAAAAGCTTTTAAGTTTAATTAGGTCTCATTTGTTTATTTTTGTTTTTATTTTCATTACTCTAGGATGTAGCTCCACAAAGATACTGCTGTGATTTATGTCAGAGTGTTCTGCCTATGTTTGCTTCTAAGAGTTTTATAGTATCCGGCCTTACATTTAGGTCTTTAATCCATTTTGATTTTCATATTGTACTTTGTTTAGAGTTAGCTGCAAGTAGCTGTCTTTCCAACGTTAAACAAGTCAAGATAAATTGTTTCCTGTTTTTCTGACTTGAAAGAAGTTTGAAGAAGTGGATACATCAAAGTTGTATCACTGTCAGGTTGGTTACCTCCAATGATTTAGGTAGAATGTAGATGCCCAGTGTGTCCAGTCAAACTTTTAATTTTCCATATGAGGAAACCTAGGCTCAGAAAACTTAACAGATATGAAGGCAGCTAGTTGGTAGAGGAGCCAAGACTAAATATGGTACTCCCCAACTCCTGGGTAACTTATATCTGGCACTTCCTTTTTCCAGTGCCAGCTCATCTTTAAACTGCCCAATCCAAAATCTGACTTTCCTTTCATTCATTTATTCCTTGTGAATACCTTTCCTTTTATGATTGTTTTAATCAACTTTTCACATATAAACATGGTCGGAGAGATGCTAGACTGGTATCAGCTTTTATTGCCACATAGCACGGGCATCAGAATAATAGTTTGTGACATGAAAAATTGCAGTATACACTTCACTTCTATCAGGACTTTTAAAGTTTGTGATCTTAATTCCCATTTTTAACTCAAAAGGCCAGAAACTTGCTGAACATGTATCTTTATGTATCTTTACTGTTTTTCCATAGGTTTTCCATGGAGTAGTAGTATACATCAAATAATTTCCTTTAAGGGTGCCAAACAAGGACACTTTATTGGTTTCCTAGAGCTGCTATAACAAATTGTCACCAACTGGGTGGCTTAAAACAACAGAAATTTATTTTCTCACTGCTTTGGAGGTTAGAAGTCCAGAATCAAGATATCAACATTGTTGGTTCCTTCTTGGTGCCTTGGGGGAGAATTTGTTCCATGCCTCTCTCCTAGCTTCCATCGGTTACTCACAATCCTCGGAACTTCTTGACTTACAGATGCACCTCTCCAATCCCTGACTGTCTCACATGGCATTCTCCTCTCTGTGTGTTTGTGTCTCTTCTCTTGTAAGAACACTAGTCATATTGGATTAGAATCCACTAATCAAATATGACCTCATCTGAACTGATAACATCCACAAAGACCCTATTTCTAAATAAGATTATCTTCACAAATACTGGGAGTTAGTCTCAACATATCTTTTTGGGGAACACAATTTACCCCAAAAGAGATACCAATATAATTACTCTGACCCATGTTAGACCTTTCAGAATTAAATATTTCTTCCTTATATCATTGAATGTTTTACACAATATCTTCATCCACCTAAATACTGATCACAAATAACTCTATTGCTTGATTAGCCAAAATCAACTGATACCTTGTTGAGTGTAATATCACAAAGGGACAGTGTGGACAGGTGTTCTTGGAGAGAGAAGGGAGATATTAAAATGGAGAAGAATCTAAAACAACTTACAATATTATGATTTGGGCATTGCGGCCAGCTCAAAACCTTAAAAGTTTGTTTTGTCTTCTCTGCAGGACATTTTACAAAAGGATATTTATTTACCTCATATTTCTTAGCCGAGACTAGATCTGTTGCATATATGCAAGCAGCTTTGTGATAGAAAATATAATCAGTACATTACACTAGAAACTAAACTTTTTCTCCAAGTTCTAGTATTAGCATCTTGAGGAATTATAGGAAAAGAAAAAGTCTATCAAATGGAAAGCTGCCAAAAACAATTGCAAAGGAAATTATAATGTTTTTATGAATTTGATTACTTAAACTATCTAGAAAAACATGTTTGTAAAATAAAGAGAATCCATGATTCAAAGATGTTTTTAAATAATAAATACTGATAAGTTTTCAAAGCTGAATTTCAAAGTTTAGCTTTGAAATGCTTATTTTAGGAACTATTTTCAAAGTCATAGTAAAGAGACTTTTCCATTCACAGGAGTTACAGAATCATAAGGGGACTTCAGAATGTAAGGTGATATTTAAGTAGAGAAAATTAACATCCCTGAGATACTCTAAATCTGACATCTAGAAATCTGCATTCAAATAGAGGATTAAAGTGGCCCTGCCAAGCCTATCTGCTGTGGACTGGATGGGCATACTGATAAAAAAAAAAAAGTGTATTTTGAGGCAAGATAATTTTTTGTCCTTTCAGCTTGTTAGAGATTAATGACTACAGGCATTTGTTTGGAATCTTTTTTTCTTACTTCTTTTATTGTGAACTCTTGACTAGAATTGCTTATATTAATGAATCTATTTCACAATATGAAAATATAGTAGCTCAAGAAAAATAAATGATTTTATCCATTCATTTCTAATTATGAAGATGAAAAATATAGTTATATATATATAAATTGTGTTGTTAATTTGTATTGCAGGAAGTATCCATTTATATTTAAAATAATATAAATATAAGTATGTTATATAAAATATTGTATAGTGGAAAAACTTTGTGCAGGCTTTTTTATTGCCATAGGTTTAATTCTGCTATACAATGTTTACTTGGAAATACTGATTTGGATATTTTCCTGTAAATAGCCTTTTCTCTTTTAAAAGCATCATTAAGGCTTTCTAATATCTACTGGTTTTCATAGCTTATTATTTTTATTGTTTGTGTTATACTTTTCCATTTGTACATTTTCCTACTGTGACTCATTTTTTAATTATTTCGATATTTTCTAATTTATTCATTTTCTATACCTCTGTCAACTTAAAAAAATATACAACATGAGAGTTGCAAGTTAAGTTTTATTTGGGGCAAAATGAGGACTATAGCCTGGGAGACAGCATTTCAGATAGCTCTGAGAAACTGCTCCAAAGAGGTAGGGGGGAAGGTTAGTATATATGTGATTTTGGTGAAGGGGGAGTACATGCAATCAAGCACATATTTTTTGCAGAAGGTTGCTGCTGGTCTCATCAGGGTTACTGCTAGTCATGAGGAGTAGACATCACCATGAAGGATTTTAGTGCTTTTCTAGATATGAGGAGATACAAGAATTGGGCTCATATAATCGGCTCCTGAAAATATCTATCTGCAGACCTGTTCAGAGCACAGAGTACCTTGTTTCTGCTCTCTACCCTGAACTCCCTTCAGGGGGTGTTGAAAATCAGCAGCTGCAGCAGCGCATGATTTAATCCTTGTAGGTAGATGGTAAGTGCCAATGACAAGTGCCAATTTGTTGTTGACACCTCCATGTTTCAATCTTTTTATTTTTTGTTTATTCTGGAATATTAAATCTATATTTTCAACTTTATCTTATTAATATTGAATCTGAGAGTTGGGATAGTAATGCCAAGCAAATTTCCAGGAGGATTTGGGTAGAGACTTATGTTTGTAGAGAAACAGTTCCATTTTTTTTCCTACTTTATTCTACTACTATGTTGGGTTTTGTTTATTTATATTGAACCATTTTGCATATCTCATCTTTAATTCTGTACGTAGGATGCTTTGCTTTTTGTCAAAGGATTCTTTAAAAAAACAAAAACACAGAAGGACTATAGTTCTATATTGCATGGTATAAGTGCAGACATTACTAGTATTTTCATAGGCAGTCACCAATATACTAAATATTTTGGAGTGCCCAGGTAGAAAAACAACACATTTGCAAATTTTCTAATACGTTATATCAAGAAGAAGTCTGGGGTGAGGAGAGAAAAAATAACTCTTGAAAACATGCTTAATTAATATTTCTGGGAAATATAGTTTTATTTCACCTTTTAAACTAGAAAATGTTCTTTCCTATAGAGATTTTAGATAAGTAAGATAGTTCATTTTGGGGGCTAGAACTGTTTCAGTATAGAGGTACAAATACATATATCTTAAAAAGCTTGCGTGCCGATGCAAGGCCCCTCTCTCAGCACACTCAAGTGCATTTGTATGCATACAGTCATACCCTGTGCTCAGGAGGTATTGCCTCACCTCTGAATGGTTCAGTGTTCATCCAGCAGCCATATGTTTAGTCCATCAATGTCAGATGAAAAAATGTAAAATGGTTGCTAGTGAGTCACAAGAGAGATGTGGCAAGAGCATGTGGGAAAATAGAATCTTATACTGAGAAGAGCATGTAGCTCCTGAGCTTCAGAGAGGATTCTAAAATGATCCTTGGAGATGTCAGTGCTGGGTTTCAGTTCTATCTGACAATGGCTGGTAACCTGATAAGGAAGATCTATCAGAGTTAATTAGGAGAACGGACTTCAGAACTTCCTGGAAAAAATTCTCCTGAGGAATTCATACATGGTCAAGTAACAAAGTGTTATTCTTTAACAGAGGGTTTGGGTGATTGGGAATGCAGCATTCTGGATGTCTCACAAGGATTTTTCTTCCTGCCTAGCACCCTGTTGTTTTCCCATCCAGCACATCTGAGACATGTGGAGGGATTTTTAAAAAGCTATATGTGGAACCACAGTCGCTTTTTTTCCGAAAAGCTTTGTGTTTTGTTACTAATGTGGTAAATTACAACACAAAACGATAGAAGGATATAATTGATTGACTTCTGTAGCAAACATACCGTACCTTTAACACCTTCTACATATTAAATACTTCCTGGACTATGGCACTCAGCTCCAGAAAGTTTCCAACAGATCAGGGTGCCTGTGATCCTGGTGAAAGTGCCAGGGTCCCATTAAAAGAAAGAAAAAAAAAAGTACCGATGGAAGCAGAAGTGTGCGTACAGGGAGCAGAAATGCTATACAGGCATGTTATCTGTAGTACATGACAGTGCCCAAAAGAAGAGTGCATCAATAAACAAAGTGGAAAAATTGTAGATGCCTTATGGAAAATGAACCTGAAGGTTCTCATTAATGAACTCATGTGAGACGTCTTCAAGCTACATAGGAGGGACCTTTCTGGAGGCTAGTATCCATCCTGAGTAGGAGCAAGAATCAGATAAAAGTGGGAGAAATAAAGATAAATAAGTGATAGGTGATTGATAAATGATAGATAGATGGTTGATGGATAGACAGATAAACTTAGTCTGGCTATTTTGGTAAGGCTAGTAAGAAGGAAAAGGAAATCTGTATTGTCCAGTTGATATGCTCTTCTATGGTGCTGAGAAATTTTAAATACAAGTGTTTTTTTGAATTACAAAAATAGTTTTGTCGGGCTTCCCAGGTGGCGCAGTGGTTGAGAGTCCGCCTGCCGATGCAGGGGACACGGGTTCGTGCCCCGG
>NC_041220.1:42686537-42706636 GCF_002837175.3 Physeter macrocephalus | reverse complement strand
AAAAAAAAAAAAAAAAAAAAAGTTTTGTCATGCCTCTGGAATACATTGGTGCTGATATTTTTGATGTCCACTTATATGGCATATGTAAAGAAATGTACTTTTAAAACTTAAAAGAATTGACAAAACTGTCTTCTGTGTCCATCTCCACTTTGTAAAATTAATATAAGCATCCTGAGCTCCCCCACAGAGCCACAAGAGATGGAGGTTAAGACATTGAAAAAGGATGGGGAAATATTAATCCCAGGACCAGGCATGCTCTGGTCTCTGGTACCATGCTTTTCCTAGAGGATGCTATCATATTGTCGGTATGCTTGTGCCTGCTCGAGTGAGTGAGGTAAGAAAGGATCTGGGGAGGGAGAATCAGGTGTCCAGGCTGTGAGCTGCCATAGAATTTCAGCTTGAGGTAATCATGTTGGAGTAGTTTTGCCCAAGATCTGGGGTTAAGGAAAGAGAGTGAGATCTCTGCCAACATCCAAGGTACATTGAAGAAATTTGCCCCAAATCACTCAGAAAGTGTCAGATCATAGAATTGGAAGTAAGACTTTTCTCTATTTCCGTATTGTAGATATTGAATTTACATGTGAATACTTCCATGTAAACTACAAATTTGGTTAAATGAACAAACAAAAACCTGTCTGAATCAAGTCCTCTAATAAATCCCTTTTCTCTAGGTAAAATGAAAGGTTTACAACATAGACCTCAGCTAACTTTCTACCATTGTTTGAAAATAAGGCACAAGTTTCTGAGTTATTTATTGATCACTTCCAGGTGTTGGAACATCCAGTGCCATTTGACTAGAATGAATTTCCCACCTTGACCTCCTTGAAAAATCTTATATTTTTAGGACTCTGCTCAAAATATCTGCCTATTTGGAAAATTCACTTGGGATCTTCAGTAATACTTAAATGCTTCCTTTTATGTGTTCCTAGGCACCGTCTATATTCTACATTTATCATAGCTTTCATTAGTTTTGATAGAGGTTGGACACTTTTTTCTACCTTTATCACCGTTTGCGTTAGTTTTGATAGAGGTTTAGCACTTTTTTTTATTTATTTGAAACAAAATATCATATAAAAATAGAAGATAATCTGCTATGGGTGTAGTATATGAAATAAAGTCAACACAAATGACAATCAGTACACCCAAGCCCAAAGAAAATACTTTGTATTTGCAATAAAAATTTGGTGAATGAATATTAATAAATATAAAATACTTACATCCGCGGGATTTTATTTTTATGATTTCCACTTTTTGAGGAATTTTTTAAAAATTAACCAACTCTATTGATTTGGATAAGAAGTAATCTGTTGTGCTTAGTAAATATTTATTTAATTAAAATTAATCTACTGAAGTGCTGGGAGTCAAAACTTTGGGAAGGAGAGTAGATATTTAAAATAGATTCATTCTAAAACTTGGGAATATAGTCAAATTATAACATTCTTTGACAGTGAGATCAAAAGTATAAAAATAGATGTCTTGAGACATTCGACATACAAGCAGGGTTAATTTCCCTGGAGCTGAAATATTGTACAAACTCCTCATCTACTTTCATTCTGACAAAGTGCTTGTAAAACAATGTTGTTGTTGCTAATTGAATTCTGCACGCACTTAGAAATTAGGAAGGAGATCTTGGCATGCCAACACAATTATTCCACTATGGTTTTTTTTTTTTTTTTAACATTTTATTTTATATCGGAGTATAGTTGATTAACAATGTGGTAGTTTCAGGTGTACCACAAAGTGATTCAGTTATACATATATAAGTATCTATTCTTTTTCAAATTCTTTTCCCATTCAGGATTTTACATAATATTGAGCACAATTCCCTGTGCTATACAGTAGGTACTTGTTGGTTATCCATTTTAAATATAGCGGTGT
Organism: Physeter macrocephalus; assembly: GCF_002837175.3. Taxonomy (NCBI): domain Eukaryota; kingdom Metazoa; phylum Chordata; class Mammalia; order Artiodactyla; family Physeteridae; genus Physeter; species Physeter macrocephalus. The sequence continues at coordinate 42,704,758 of NC_041220.1, read as the reverse complement.
GTACATGTCAATCCCAAACTCCCTGACTATCCCTCCCCACCACCCTTCCCCCCAGTAGCCATAAGTTCATTCTCTAAGTCTGTGAGTCTGTTTCTGTTTTGTAAATAAGTTCATTTGTATCATTTCTTTTTCAGATTCCACATATAAATGATATCATATGATATTTCTCTTTCTCTGTGTTTTTAATTACAAATAAATAAATTGATATTCTGATTAAGATATAGCTTTCTATAAATCTATTTAAAACATATGAAATATAAATCATATGGAATGTGGCCATTAATAAATAATCCGATATATTTGATGGTCTGACAATAAAACTTTAGTATCTCTCATTAAGAAGAAAACCTCCTCTGATACCTGGAATGAACAGCTGGATACTCACTCTCTTTTCTTTTGAGCCCAAATCACAAAAATAGTAATCACATATTAGACATCAAAGGGATGAATGTAATTATGTATCAGATATGCACATATGAAGCTCTGGACTATATTAATGTACATGACTTTTATATACTCATACTTCAATTTGGATAAAACTTCTTGTGCTGGGAAATAGGCAAGATTATATTCTAATATTTTTAAGTTTCACTTTATCAAAATGCATTTTATAGGTAGTGGAGAATTTAAGACATGCCATAAAACTGAACAGAGAAGAGTTCCTTTCAAGAGCAAACCTCTGTTAGATATTTTATATGCTTATTTTGGTTGAAATTGGCAAATCACCTATGAATTTAAGCTTTCATTTGAAATCTGATATTAAGGAATGATTCTAGGTCATATTTGAAAGTTTAATTCTCTTTATGTAGTTAGTGATTCTTGTCATTCTGTTGAAACTCCCTGGACTAATGTTAAACTTGATAATATCCTAAAAAGTTGGTTATTACATGGTTTTCTGATGACTTACACACTTGGCACCAAAGTACACAACAAAGAGCAGATTATACATAGTCTATAACATATAATTATACAGATTTTATATGTGTCTGTATGTATATATAATCTTTACAACTAATACTATTTATTAAATGTTAGATGTTAGATTTGGTTTGAAAGTCACATTTTATCCTTTTTATTTTCTTCAGAAATAGAGTATATGTTTCATTCATTAAGAAACAATTGCTGTATGTACTAAACTAAAACTTTTGAAGTTCACTGTTTCATGAAAATTTGATACTTTGAAACTGGCTTGGAAAAATAAGTTATTAAAAATAAAATTCAGGGCTTCCGCAACGGGAGAGGCCACAACAGTGAGAGGCCCACATACCGAAAATAAATAAATAAATAAAATAAAATAAAATAAAATAAAATAAAATTCAGAGCATGGAACTCATTTTTTAATTTAAAAATCAGAAGACTTCTATTGCTCAAATAAATGCATCAGAAATTTCCAATAATTATTCTTTTTTTTCTCGATCTTAGAATCTCAGAATAAAATATTGAGCTCTATTCTTTAACATTTCTCTCACTAGGACACCAAGTTAAACCAGAATTTCGAGAACCAACAAACTTGTGTGTTCGGCACAGTAAGCCAAAATTATTTTTACATAATGTAGGAGGAAACTGGGAAAAACTTTCGAGTTTAATTTTCTTAGATTATCTAATTTTAGATTAGATATCTAATTTTCATTAGCATTAGGATTAATTACTCTCTGTGAAATTTTTGAATGCGATAAATTTGTTTTCTAGAACCAGGCCATTTTTAAGCGATATAAACAATCTAGTTGTTTTTAGATTTTTAAAGAGTAACCACATGATAATAATAGCTGATACTTACTATGTAATTATTAAGTACAAGACACTATATGTATTAACTCACTTAATTTTCTTTTTTTTTTGCGGTATGCGGGCCTCTCACTGTTGTGGCCTCTCTCATGTGGGATCTTCCCGGACCGGGGCACGAACCCGTGTTCCCTGCATCGGCAGGCGGACTCTCAACCACTGCGCCACCAGGGAAGCCCAACTCACTTAATTTTCACTGCAACACTTTGACCTAGGTCAGTACTCTTAACCTTTAAAGGCGAAAAAGTTGACATGTGGAGTAGTATCTAGCACAGTAGCGCACAGCTAATGTGTGGAATCCTCAGTATTCAAATGGAACCAGTCCTGTTCAAGAGTTGACTATGGCATCTTCAAAGGTCATGAGAAAAAGTTTCAAATACCAACAAACACAAAAATGAACTTCTTAAAGAAATGCCACTTCTAACTTCTCTACATTTTCTACAGTGAGTTATTTTTGTACAATATTTACCAAAGCCAATAGTCTTTGTTCCCAAGAAACATACATAAAGAATATCAACTTTTATTTCAATAAAGTTAGTGCTCCTCAATTGTTTTTTGAAGGGGACAGGTAGTAAATCATAAATTATTTTAAAAAGCTTCTGTTTTTTTATCTCTTTTTCCATCATAGACACAAGTCTTGAATCTTTAGGTCATCTATAGCTCACTAGATAAAAATGTGTGCACCTGGCACTTAGAGTTGAATAAAGTACTGCTGGATAAGCAGAAAATAAAAATGTAAACTAAGATTGGAATAGAAACTTGAAGTGTTATATGAAAGTCAAGGGAAAAAGAAATAATAGCATAATGAAGAACAAACAATGAAAATTAAGAAATAAAACAGATAAAGGAAGAAACCTGTATTCTGGACACTCATTTTGTCCAAGGTCTGATGTCACGTCATTAAAGGAAGCAGGATATTTTCTGTTCGTAAACAAGAAGATGTGGTGGTGTTTTGGGAAATTTACAGTCAGGTGGATAAAAACAAAGCAAAATGTCTCTGATTAGCTGGCATAGATTGATCAATCAATTGTTCAACAAATTCAGGTAAAGTAAAGCATATAATTTAAGTAAAAATGGTGTAAAAGTAGGGTTTTAATAAATTTTATTAAATTTCCTCTTAGAAATCACCAACAACCTTCTGAAATACTGTACTTAAAATGTCACTTCTATCAAGAACTCAATTTACCTGCAAAGGGTTATAAATACCATTGTTTTGGCTAAATGCAAATTTATAAATGCCGCACCTTTCCTGATAATTCCTTCTTCTTCAAAGTTCTCCTAATTTCATTAAAATAGCATAACATTTATAATGAATAACTTACATCCTTGTAACTTATAATGCTATTTCCTGCCTTATCTGACTACTCTAATGCTATTTATTTTAAAAGAGAATTTCAAGTTCAAATTCACTTTTGAATCATGCCACATGTATGATTTGCTTACAAACTCTTAGGTTACTGTTTCCTTAAATCAAGTGAAAGAATCTTGATGTCAGATTACACATCCTTTTCCAAAGTTTCTGGCATCTAGGGACATAACAGACACTAAAATATATGTTAATTGTATGATTTGTATCTCTACAAGTTTGACTGCAATAAAATCTACCAAAAGGGCTTATCAATAATCCTGTTGTAAACTTGTGTTCTTACCTGAGAAGAGTAAAAATAGATAAAAAACATAAATTCCTTTCTCAAAGAGGTTATCTTGAAGGAAGAAAGAGAATATTTCCTACAGTGAAATAGTAGTGTCTTGATGAATTCTCTCCTAATTCCAGTTAATACACCTGAAGAGTTTCATTGAAATATTTAGAAATTCAGCAATGCTATACAGAGAAATTTAAATATAACAGTGTGAATGATGAGATTTTGATTAAGAGGAACTGAATGAAAAATTCATTCCTGGATAATCCTTTGAGAAAATAAAATTTTAAGAGTAACTACAAATAATATAGAAAAAATAACTGCTATTGATTATTAAATTCTGTTAGGGATACTCCACCCCCTACCCCAAAACATCAATTGTTATTACACCTACAAGTGAAGAAAATTCCCTGCATTTTACAGAGCTGTAGTTAGAGAAGGTTAACATAAGGTTGGTAGGAAAATCTACAAATCTGAACTCTTCTATGAACTATAAGTAGATTAAAATCCAAAATTTTTATCATGGCTTGTAAGAATCCAGCTGTCCAACTTCAAATTTTTAAATACTTTTGTCTATTACTAGGCAGTAGCCCTTTTCTGGTTCTCCACATAACAAGGTCATTCTTGATCTTGGTCTTAATCTTGTCTGCTATGTTGACCTGTAATTTTGATCTACTGATGTCTCCATAGTCTATTCTCTCTCAACAAGGGTTGTACAGAGTTATTGTTACTGAATAACACTCAAAGGGAATTATATACCCATATCTTTATCCATGAGAGGGTGGTCACCACTCATCTATGCCTCTCCAGTTATCACTTTGGAGTGGGATTCTTGGCTTTTCCTCTTTACCACCACTGGATAATATTTCTGCAAGTTTCCAGAGCTTTTACAATCAGTTTGGAGTATAAGAGCAGTCTCTGATTTAGGTATTAGGAAATTCAGTTCAATCTAAACTTTAGTCTCACAGCTAATACAAGTTTTTTCCTTTATCCCTGGCTCAGGACTGGTATTTTACAGCAGGAATGGGGTGAAAAGATGTCTATTTCTTGCTTCTCCTGAAGGGAGACTGTAATCTGGCATTGTTGCCCTCTGTGTGATAGGTAACCAAATATTGGTTATTTATCACAGGAACAATTAAATGCTGGCTAAGGAATGTAAAAAAATAAACTTTTAGAAAAAAAGATATTGTCACAAACAAAATCAAAATAACTCCTCTCATATAATGAAATATCTGAGATGGAAGGTCTCTCCATATGTATAAATTTACTGGTCTAATTTGATACAACAATAATGTTAATTAGAACAGTATAAACGTTGTACACCTTAAACTTGCACAATGTTGTATGTCAATTATTTATCAGTAAATGTGGCCAAAAAACCCCCTCAGTATAATGTGAGGACATGATTCATATTGATCATGTCACACTGACTTTGGGTTCCAGCTCTACTGGGTGGGCCAAAAATTTCTAAGCCTAGTAGAGAGTAAGAGACCACAGCATAGGCTGAGTAACTTGGAATACGAATATCTGACCAACACAGCCATGTTGGAAGGTCAGAAGTGATCTCAATGATGAAGAGACAAGGCAGTATTGGAAAAGCATATGGAATAGGGAGGGTGCATCTGAAAGAGTTGAAAAGACAGCAGCAACAGGGAACTATTGTGTTCTATCAGTTTAGATACCCTAAGAATGTATTTGTTCTTGAACAGAATTTTGAGGTTAGAAACCATAGGTAATAGGAGGTAATATTATGCAGTTATGCAAAGCTTCCTAAAATGTGCATTTGAAATTTAGGGGTCTGTAGGTTTGCAAGGCCTGAGGAAAATCATGTTTTAGGAATAATTTCTGTATGCTACATCTCCCACTTCTTCGTTTCTTGTTGTTCTAACTTAAAAATAATGCCTGCTCAGTATCAAAATAATTATAGAACAGAAAAGCATAAAAACAGGAAAGGTCATCTACAACTTGTTTACCCAGATACAAAGTTTGGGAATAATTTTACTAATTTACTTTTCAAAACACTTTAAATATATTGCAATGATAACATATAAGAAATTGTGTATGCTTTTCTACCCAGCTTTATATTATAAGAATCACATATATACACTACCAAATGTAAAATGGATGGCTACTGGGAAGCTGCTGCATAGCACAAGGAGATCAACTCAATGCTTTGTGATGACCTAGAGGGATGGGATAGGGAGGGTGGGAGGGAGCTCAAGAGGGGGGACTGTGAGAATATATGTATACATATAGCTGATTCACTTTGTTGTACAGCAGAAACTAACACAACATTGTAAAGCATTTATACTCCAATAAAGATGTTAAAAAAAAAGTATCTACATTACTAAATGTGTTTTCTGATATTCATAGCCATAAAATGTCCTTTCTTGGAGTAATGCTTGTAAAGATTTTCCTTTCCCTGTGCATATTATTTGTGTTATTTCCAATTTCCATACAGTAAATAAGACTATGAAGGATAATTTAGTTAAAACTTGCATACTTCTCGGACTATTTCTGTGAGATAATTTCTTAGAAGTAGCATTTCTGAGTCAACAAAATAAACTTTTAGGGTTGGGATAAATTTGAGCAATTTTAAAAATCAAAACTCTGCCAACTTATTCTTCCATCTGGAGGGTAAAATAGTAGACTTTTTTGTTTTGAAACTATATCTACCGGCCTTTCCTATATAGACTTCTATGATTTTAAACAACTTTATATTAGTTTAATATGAAGGAAGGTGACATCTTTGAAAGTGGTTTTGAATTTGCTCACATTTATCAGGCATTTGAATTTCTTCCTTATTGAATTATGTATGTGTATATTTGTCCATTTATTACTTAGACTATTGTATATTTAATTACTGATTATATATGCTTTTTAAATATCAATATTAAGAATATTCTTTTGTTATATAATTAATAATTTTCTTTTAAAAATAAAAGCCCATTTGAACACTACCCCCTTTTTAGAGGCATATACTAGTAACTGATACATGTGTAATATTTTTAAAATTATAAATATTAATACATAGCCATGGAAATTTTATATTTTATGTATTTCTTAACATAAATGCCTTACAGTTTGCATAATGCTGCAATTTCTTCTGTCATTCACAAGTATATTTTGAAGATCTATCTGTGTTGACTGAGGTTTTAGTTTTTTAACTTTCAACTGCTATATTTATCATATGACTATGCCACATTTTATCCTTTCCTCAATTTTACCATTTAAAAATAATGCTAGAACAAATTTCAATATATATGTCCACATTTAGATTCCTACTAGCATATATAAATATATACCTTTTATAGTACAACTTTGTCAACAATTAATTTTTAATTCTGTAAAACTTTTGGGCAAAACCATCTCCTTTTGCTACATGGTGAAAAACAATTCAGACCTTCATATTGCCTGTTATCAGACTCTTTCCTGTTAGAAAGTAAACATGAAAAGTTAAATTATTTTTCTTCAGGGAGCTGATATGATTTGGATATAAAGTAACTTTAGTTTCTCATATTCTGAGTTAAGCATCCTAAAAAAATGATATTTATGCCAATATGTCTGAGAAATCTATCCAAAAGTTAGTGATTAGATGGATGTTACTTATATTTTCTTTTCTGACTCTCAGATTTCTGTGTTTTGTTTTTACTCTCCCTCCTTTTATTGATTGATATATGCATTTAAAATGTATTTCTTCCATTAATTAACTTACAAAGCTAAACCCTGATCTGGTCTGTGATTTATTCTGTTTCTTTATGCAAGAAAAGCAAGTTAGTGGCACAAGAATTTTATCTGTCCTTAGACATGCATGCATTTTTTATTGTTGCTTTTCATTTCTTTATCTGTTTGGGCATTCAGTCATTTTCCTTTAAATTTCAATGCCTTTCATAAGAACTTCTATTCTTTCTCACAGTCCTCTTGACTCCCTGTTGTCTTGTGCTTGAATCCGTTAATTCACATTACCTGTTTGTTTTCTGTGAGTAGGTGAATATTTAGCCCTTTTATTAAGTTGACTTTTCCTCTCCATGAAGTACTCCATTACCAGCTCATCCTCTATTTTCCCTTTCTCAAGTAACCAAGACTAAGAGTTTGCATCTCTTCCTTATCCTCTTGGGGGTGGGATGGATGGAAAAGGATAAGGCAGTACACTAATTAACTAGAGCCCAATGAGTTCAGCTGGAAATGTTTTTCTATCCCATCTTCCTAGCCAAGTTTTACCCAGAATTCATTCCAAAATTGTTTCTCTCCTTTGGATATCACTGTTGATTAGTTTCTATTAATCACAAGTTTTGGGTTGTCTGTGATTTCACCTGTGCTCCCACCACAATTATTCCATTTCTCTCTATTTAACTGAATCTGAATCTCCTTCTACTTTATTGTTTGATCATCAGGAAATAATACACTTCAGTGTTTTTTTCTTTGGTTTTTATTAATAATGTCCAAATATTAACTATTTCTTAAGAATTCAACAATGGCTGTTTTGTAAATGAAAAAAATAGAACATCTGTTCTCAACATTTCTCATTCTCACTTCATATCAACTGTTCTACTGGTGGAGTACTACCTCATTTCTACATTATAAATGTTCATGCCACTGTCCTATAACCCTGTTGCTCGCAAAAGTCAGAATGTTATCACTTTCTGTCCCCAAAATGGCAAAAGAGGCTACCATACTTAATGTCATTGAAAAATTAGAAAACATTAAAAGGCTCTCAGACTTCAAGTGACATCTCTGAAATTTGCCTTGTGTGCTATCATTTAAGTATTAAGGCACGGGGCACAAAGAGCTCTGAATTTTTTTTTTCCTGTTCTAACAAAGGCACATCCAGAAATAGATAAGGATAAACAAAATAGTACTAGAGAAGAATCTTGAAATTTTCTGATGAATGGTAGAGGCCTTCCTTTGATATCAAAATAAAGAGATTCTGAATAACTTAACTCTAGAGAGCAAGGAAATCAAAGTTGGAGTCTTTTGATCTGTTCCCAAGACATGCACTGTCATTCTGTTGGACATTAAACAATAGGTTATAGAAAGTTGAAAATTTTTACATTGTTCACATTGTAAGAATGACAAAGTTTCTCTTAATTATGAATTAATTATTAATTTACATGATTTAATGTTTTTGGACTGGTGAGTCTTATAAATGAATAACATAATCAGACTGCTTAATTTTTCTCCAGGAAATGTATTGTTCCTTCTTCTCTTAAACCCTATTACCCTTCTCTCCTGTCCAGTTGTCCAGGAAAACATATGAAGAAATTATAATACAGATTATTCTTGCTTAAAATCAGTTTTCTCAACGTTGTCTCAGAACCCGATATGTCTGTCATCAATCATTATTTTATTCTTATTAAATCATCTTTAATCTTTTCCTTGTCTGTTTGTATTATAAAATACAATGCCTTTAAAACAACTCTGAAAAAACCTAGCTATATTAAAATGACAGCAAAATCTCAACACACAGCCCATAGGACTCAATGAATTTCACATGAAGTGAATCTCTCCATGATAGATAACATAGTGTTTCTCCCTCCTCCTGAGGCCCTTGGGTTTGTTACAAGGGGCTTGGGTGTCTATTATATCAATATAATTGCCATATTGTAGCATCTCAGATTTATTTCTGTGGAACACTTGTCAGTGAGGACTGCCTTCATTTTCTGTTTTTCTCTGCTATTCAAAATTCAACACTAAGCCCAGAACAGAACAGACATTTTCTTCTGCTGTTAACAGATGATATATAATGAAGAACAATCTCTGTTCTTTATTTTTTATTTTATGTTATTTTTTTTCTAACTAGAATCCTATCTTTGGAGAATGAATTCTGGTGGGACAGTAAAAATCTGTAATAGACACAAAGAAAAAATGTTAGAAGTTTATGTTTTTCATAGGAGGTACAATATCTGCTGCTCTGTTTTTCAAGAGCAGGAGCTCACCTACTCTTGGGGAGATAATGGTGCTATAGCAATAATATTTTTGTTACTTAATTTGTGTGTGTGTGTTTGATTCTTTATTCCTTTTGACTACTTCAGATTGCTTATAGTGTGCCCCATGGTGATGTGCACCAGTGCTTGTCAGGGCTCAGATTTCTCGACAAACCAGCTGAGCCAGCACTACAGCTAAGAGTGAACACTGTCTCCGTCAAGTACGTCTATACATTACTTTTTACTATTCGCTGCTGATTCTTTGTAGGAAGAAGCATGAGTTACCTCCTTCTCTTGGGTATGAATGGATCTAATTCCTTTGGGAAAATTTTGTCCAGATGATTCTAACATTTCGTTCCTAACTTTTCATCATCCATGAAAGTACCTTTAGTCCTCACTAATCTCCATACTTTTAATAATTATTATTCTTCATAGAGATATAATTCACCTATCTAGAATTAACTCTTTTAAGCTGTACAATTCAGCATTTTTTTAAAAAAAATTGTAGTACATTCACAAGGTTCATCTATGCTTTGCTGCCTTTATATCAACTCTCTTGCCCATTGCTGTTCTCTTTATCAAAACATGTCATTCTGCCTTCTGGAACTCACATTCTCAGCTATAAAACTCTCCCACAACCTGAACATTTCTGTATACTTTGCCTCAATCTCATTGCACTAATTGAAATCTGGTTGTCTGCTAGGAGTATTACTCTTCTTATAGCATCCTCATTATCTTGTATCCCACCTACATTAGTACTAGGAAACAGGGATGATAGCCAATTCACTCCTGAATATAGTTTCAAGATCATTATTGCATCACCCTCATGTTAAAAGCATCTGTTCCTTTGAGCATTATGCCACCTGGGTGTGCCTATTCCTCCAACTACTCAATTTTAATCACCTTAATCACCTTTAATCATTCTCTCAGTTACTGAAGAGTGTAGTACCTAACATGAATGAGTCTGCTGTACTCTAAATCCAGCCATTATTCTCGTTGACTACCACATCCAAGTGGACTGTATACCCAATGCTATACAACACAATGCAGATTCTTGTTTCCTAGCATTAAATAAACCCTCAGTGTTTTCTCCTAAATGTTTCATTTTCATAATTTCCTCTCTTCTCTACAAATCCTATTGCAAACTTAGTCAAACACCTCATCACTTATTCATGTAGAGTTCTTGTTTCAGAACTTCAAGAGAAAATAAAAATAATAATAAAAAATTTTTACCTTCCTAATACCACATTTAGAACAAGGCTCTGTCTTAATATAAACCTTTGTCTCCTCTCTTTCCCACTTGATTTGTGGTATGGATCCATTTCCTTATCCCAACTCTCTCATATGTTTTCAGTTTGTCCAGTTCTCTGTATTGACATATTACCATATATTTAAGTGATCATATATATGAAAACTTAAAAAACACAAATCGTAAAAGCGTAAACATAAAAAGTTTGCCTCAAATTCATACGCTACTCCACCAATTAGTTTACCTGTTTTTCCCACTTAATAGCCAAATTTCTTTGTGGGTGTTGTCTACTTTTGCTCTATTTTAAAAACTCTCAGTCATTCCCAAACTATACAAATCTCAGTTTTATATCCACCGTATAATTTATTCATACCTTTGAATAAAGCATTATCCTTTGTCTTAGTTGTAGCTGCTATAATAAGTAAAATATCATAGACTGAGTGGCTTAAACAACAAACATTTCTCAGATTTTGAGGCTAGAAGTCAGGTTCTTAGTGAAGTTTACAGATGACTGCCTTTTCATATTCTCACATTATTAGGAGAGAGGGAGAAAAAGAGGGAGAGAGGAAGAGAGGGAGAGAGGAAGCTCTCTGTGTCTCAGGACAGTAATGCCATCATGAAAGCTCTATCCTTCTGACCTAATCACTTCTCAAATGCCCCATCTCCAGATACCATCACATTGGGAATTAGGGTTTCAACATATGAATCTGGTGACACATTCAGTTCATAGCATGCTTTATTCCAAAATATGTTTCTGTTACTAAATGCAGTGAAAATTTTGAGAACATTACAGTTTTAATTTACTGTATTTTTGAGTAGCATCTGAATTATCAGTTTTCCCCTTTACTTGAAGCACTCTTCCATGGCCTATTCTGTTTTTCTTCCTGTTTTCTGTGGCATGCCATTTCAAGGCTTAATTAAATGTTTTTTCTTCAGCCATGTATTCATATTTGTGCTTCTTTTGTATACCAGCTAGAATTCTATTGTGAGATATTAAAAATTCATATCAAATTAACTCAGTCACCAGGATAAAGATATTGGGTCACATAACTAAAAACACAAATAGTAGGGCTGTTTAGGATGAAACTTTAGAAAGTTCAAATAATACCATCAAGCACCCTGATTTATTTTTTTTTCTTCTGTGCCTTCATTTTTCACTCTTTTCTATCATGGTGCCAGTTTTCTTTTTGGCCTCCATGTTGGGGACCCTTACTCCAGCATCCTCAGAAAATCTGCCTGAGTCATACATTGCTATAGCAGTTGTAAACCTCACAGTCATACTACACCATCCAGGGGAAGATAATCTATTCCTGCTTATATGAAAAAAAGGTCTATTTCCCAGAAGCCTCACAAATACCTTCTCATGTCTCACTGTTCATGAGGGGTAGTGATCATTGTATACAAGGAAAAGAAATACTCTGATTGGTTTAGCCAGAGAAAGCCCACCTCTGGAGCTTTAGATACAGCTAAACCCATGGAAAGCAGGTTAAAGGTTGAAGCATTTTTCCAGATTGCAATTATAATAATATTTTATCTAGAAAAGGGCAAATACATATTTGGAGGTTTATAAAATGATAACATGCATCTACCAAAATGAGATTTCATTTTCAAAACTCTTGTTTATGCTATGAATCCCTCATAGATAATAGCATCCATTCCCAAATTTCAATGATCATCTCTGCAGCTTATGCCCAAATCTTATATCGCTTGCCTCAATTATTTTTACTGAGCTCCAGAAGCCAATATCTACTGGACATATTTACCAGGTATCTTCACTAAGCCAGCACACTGGCATCTTATACTCAACATACTAAAATTTTATTTTCTACTCAAAAATTCCCTTGTTCTCTGAATCATTTTGGTATTGATTAGATTTACTAGAGGAATCAAATAATTCAGATTTCAGTGATTTGCAGCAACGATGTTTATTTTCACAGTTTATGAGAGTTTCACGTTGCCTTTGGATTTTCTCTGGAGTGTAGGTCTGCTCTAGCCTGATTTTTGCTCCACTGCTGTCTCATCTGCAATTCAGAATAAGAAGGAGCTCTCATTTGAGACATGCCAATTTTTATGTCAAAGGGGAAAATCAAAGTGGGGAGATGAACCATGCAGTCATATTTAAAGCTTCTGCTCAGACCTGACCATGTCAAATGTACTTCTTTACATATGGCCAAAACAACTTAACAGGGCCAAGTCTATATTAAAAGAGAGGAAGGTAAAAGTGAAAATTTTCAGGAATAATACAGTATCCCATAATATTCTGTTTGCCCAAGATGGAAACATAGGAATTATTTTATCTTGTTTATTATCCATATAAAGCATAAATCACTGAGACCTCTAGACCAGCACTGTCCCATGGAACATTCTGTGATGATGATATTTATAATATGTGTTCTCCAATAGGGTAATTAACCACATGTAGGTATTAAGATTTAAAACATTGTAGTGTGATTGGGGAATTGAGTTTTTAATTTTATCTAACTTTAATTAATTTAAATTCACTAAATGGCCACATGTGGCTAGTGACTACTATATTGGACAGCATATCTCTAAACTCTATTACCGAAAAAACTCAAACTTCCAGTTTTTCCTCAATCTGCACTTTATTCTCTTCTCTCCATTTATCAATCTTTCTCAATTGGGTGGAAAAAGTTAATTTTGTTCAATTTTAGGTATTGCTACAATCAGTTTCCAGGATAGTCTCCTAATCCTAAGGAGCTTTTAGAATATTGAGTTTGGTTGTTTGATTGTTTTTTTTGTGTGTGGGGGGGTGGTATGCTAAATTCTTAAGTTATTTTCCTTGTAGTTATCTGCTAAGATAATTCATATTTCTTCTGTCACATCTTATAGTTGTTAGTCTTTGCTGTAATTAAAAACCACCAATATTTTAGTGGTGAATAACAAAATTTATTTCTCACCCAAAAGTCTGTGTCTTGGCTTGCCTTACATGGGCTTAACTGGACTCAACTGAACCCAGCATCAGGGTGCAAATCAGATCAGGTGTTCTCTATTCCAGGACCCAGGCTGTAGGAGTAATAGCTACTTGGAAAGTGCTTTTTTTTTTGTAACTGATGGCATAGCACAAGGGAGACAAGAACAAAAACATTATGCCTCTTATAGCCTCTGTTTAGAACTGGGGAGTTCCACTCTACCCACAGTCCATGTGTCAAAACAAGTCTTGTGTCTTAAGCTCAAAGTCTTCTGGGGCAAGGTAACATAGGTTCACTGTTGCCTGCAGTAAACTAAAGTAAGGGAAGAATGAAAAGAAATAATTGTGAAACTTCTCAAAATTCTGTGTACCAGTGGCAATTGCCTTTATGTCATAGAAGGCAAGATATCCAGCAAGTATCTTTGTTCTTTCCTTGTTATTATAGGGCATAGTAATTGCTCTTATTGAAGCATAGTTGATTTACAATGTTTTATTAATTTCTGCTGTACAGCAAAGTGATTCTGTTATATATATATATATATATGAACTATTTTTTTATATTCTTAACCTTTATGGTTTATCACAAGATAGTTACTATAGTTCCCTGTGCTATACAGTAGGACCTTGTTGTTATCCATTCTATTTAATAGTTTGCATCTGCTAACTCCAAACTCCCACTCTATTCCTCCCCCACCTCCCCTTCCCCTTGGCAACCACAAATCTGTTCTCTATGTCTGGTAGTCCATTTCTATTTTGTAGATAAGTTCATCAGTGTCATATTTTAGATTCTACACATACGTGATATTATATGGTATTTGTCTTTCCCTTTCAGACTTACTTAGTATGATAATGTCTAGTTCCATCCATGTTGCTGCAAATGGCATCATTTCATGCTTTTTCATGGCTGAGTAATATTCCATCATATATGCATAACACATCTTCTTTATGCATTCATCTGTCGATGAATATTTAGGTTGTTTCTCCCACCCACACCTTACCACTACATAGGCTTAGGTTTGGGGTACTCAAACACCAGGCAAGACTTACACATTTCTCTTCTTTGGGCTGTGTCCTCTCTCCATTTTGGGGCAATGAGAACCAGCCATCAGCTTGAAAGCATAGATAGGATACAGGAAATACCAGGGGGAAATGCAAATGAGATATTACCTTTGAAAGAGTATCACTTCACAGAAATAGTCTAGGATAACTTATACCTATATACATTTTCTTTGTGTCATTTTTAAACATTTAGTCTTCACTTCTAACCAGAAAGGCAGTAATTATATTAAATCAAAAGTCAGTATAGAGAATGAAATTATTACTGTCATCAGAAAATCATAATACAATCAATCATTTTGAGAACTGGAAGTAAACTTTGATGTAATGTAATCAAGTAAATATGAGAGAGATAAAGTAGCATGCTTGATTTCACACATATGGGTAAGAGCAATATTAGGGAGTCATTGTAATGACAAGGAGTTTGTCTGGGAATAGTGTAATTACTTCTTCTATTGGGGTACAGCTAAAATAAATATCATTTTTGACAAATGTTAGCTATATTCCAGATTCCTAGCATTTAGTGGCATGTTAAATGTCAAAGCATTTCCTGAGAATCATTACCTGAAAAATGCCAAAATTTAAAGTAGCTAAAATTATGCAAGTCATAATTATCCTTTGCATCATCAAGTCAAAGATTACTAAATACTAGATCAAATACTAAAATACAATTAAACACTAAATTTTTTACAGCAAATTCCTTTACATTATTCTCCATTCTGTGTTGTTTGTGAAAGAGTTTGAAATGTATGCTTTTTATTATGCACCATAGAGTAAAAGTACAATTTTCAAATAATTTTAAAAGGAGTCATATTCTTAATAGAGCACAGTAAATAAGTTATATATTTAGGGAGAAGGAAAATTTTGTGCACTAAATTTGAGCTTTTCATTATTCCCCCTTAAAATTAATTGCTTATAGTTGGGTATAATGGATTCCACTGTCTTTTTAATCAAAATTATTGCCATAAGGCATTATATTAGCTTTATTTTTATTTTGTTAGTGAGGATCTTTTACATTCTTTAGTGTTTTCATTATTCATGCTCATTGCTAATTAAATCTTACTTCTCTTTTTTTACTCTATTTACCATGAGGAAAAGAGGATGTAGTCCAGACACTGACTTCCTAGTTACACAGAAGGACTGTTGGGATATCACATGTAAAGTAATGTCTTTTCTCTGATTGTGAGTAGCTGATCAAATTGCATTGATATCAAGTGTTTCTAAAGCACTGAAATATTAAATTTAAGAAAGCTAAATTAGGTGACTAGGAAGTGTGTGTGCAGCCAGAGTTTATTAATACTGGAAACATCATAGATTTCAGATTAAAAATCCTCCTTAAAGCAGCTTAAGAAAAGAACAGTTTTGTTGGATAATAACTCATCATATTTGCTTGGAATCATATCGTACCAAAGAAAATCTCACCTGTAAGTTCTCTGTGCTTCAAGGAACGCATTGTCCAAGCAGAAGCAATGTGGCCAGACTCTAATGGATGAGACCAAAATCCACCCACAAGTATTAAAACTCAAAGTTAATTATTGTGATAGTTAACTGCTCTTCCAATATTATAAGCTATAAGTTAATTATGTATTTTTTCAAATTCTTCTATTAAATTACTGGCTAGACTGCTGGGAGAATAATTAACAAATATAAATAAATCCCTGCTTTTCTTCACCCTGGAGCACATGTTTAGAGCTGTCCATGTCAGAACTGTCTTGATTGCAAATCAGTGCCTGTAATTTGGAGCATCTATCTTTGTAACTTTCATTTAGAGACCCTGTTTTAAACCATTCTGTGTTTGTTTATCCACTGCATATGAACACGTATTGGTATGTTATCTCCCCTTCAATAACCAAACAGACTTATAGGTAGTCATCAGTTCTATCTGTCCTTGAGGAAGTTTGCAAAGGTCTTTGAGGTTCTCATCAGATTTCCCAAGGTATTCAGGAAACTAAAAAACCTACACTTTTAAGTAACAATCCCAAACATACCCACAAGATTGGGTTTAAAATCTGTCCCACCCACATGTGCATTATGCTGGAAGGAAAAAAACAGAAAAGTAGAAATATTTATACATTTTAAGAAATTCAAAGCTGACCTACCTTTTTGTTAATCTACATCTTAGGCTAGCTTTCCTTCTTATAATAAATTATAATTGCTAGCTTAATATTGATTCATTGATATGACTAAAATCCAACATGTTCAAAATCATTATCTTCCTCTGACCAACCCCCTGCAACATTTTACAGTCTCTCATTTAATGAAACCATCAACCCTCATAGTCACTCAGACAAGAAGTCTCAGGGTCATATTAAATTCTTTCTTTTACACGTTTCACATTCAGACCATTTTCAGGTCTTGTTAATTTTATATTTCATCTATTTATTTATTCTTTTCATTCATGCACTTAACACATATTTATTGAATGTCTACAATGTGTCAGGAAATGTTGTTGAAATGGGCATTTCTCAGGAAACAAAATAGACAGAAACCATTGCCTTTACATTGCTTATACTTTGGTAGGAGAGAAAGAGATATTTAAAAATCAGAGGAGTAAGTAAAATGTGTGTGCTGTAAGATGGTGATGTCAAGAGGGGGAAGTGGAGCAAGAGTGGAGGGAAGTGAAATGAAGAACAATTTTTTAAATATCTGATTTATTTTAAAAATTTTACTTTGGTTTTTCTATTAAGGTAGACTGTGAGTAGCAGTCAGGGAGCCTGAGAAAGCAGAAATAAGGAGAAAGAAAAATCTGAAGTTTATTGTAAGAATTCAAATGAAAATAATCATGACTTTGGCATAGCGGATGCACTGGATGTGGTAAGAAGTGATAAGATATTTGAAGTCTTTTTAATAACTAAGGGAAATTCCTAGTTGATGTATTCTAGTAACGAAAAAGTAAAGAAGAGTCAAAGATACATTGAGGATTTCTCAACAACTAAACTAAAAAACTAAAGATACCTTTCATTGAGATAGGGAACACTGTTATCAGAAGACATTTTGGAGGAAAGATTTGGAACTTGATATTAGAAACATTATATTTATGATGCCTCTCAAACATCTAAGTGGAAATATCGGGTAGGCAGCTAGATTCAGCTATCTGGAAGGCAAGGGGTGGAGAGAGAGAGAAAGAGAGAGAGATTTGGGACTCAGTACATAGATGGCATTTAAAGTTTAATTACTGTGGAGAACAAATATAAATAGAAAAGATAAACTATATTGAGACTGAATCTTGGAATACTCAAAGATTTAGAAATCAGGGAAATGAAAATAATTAAAGAAGATATAGTTGGAACACCTAGTTATGTAAAAAGATAACGAAGTTAGAACTTAATTCCAACTGTGACATTTGAGGAAGTAGGAGGAAAATTCACAGTGTAATGTCTTTTTTTTTTCACACACACACACACTGTATTTTATTTTTACAACAGATAAATAAACTGACACCAAGCATTGTAAATGGATGACCACAACAAAAGCAACAATGATTGCAATTACCAAACACGAAACACACTCATACTATGTCATAATATTGACATTCAGTCCAGTAATCCTCCACTGTAACAGTTTCTTTACTTTGCAGTGAAAGACATCATGTATTTTTAAATTATCAGCACTCAACTGAGGTCTTTAAAAATCAACAAAAA
>NC_041220.1:42686067-42686303 GCF_002837175.3 Physeter macrocephalus | reverse complement strand
GATGAAAGTTTATAATAATGCAATTGACAAGGAAATTTAGTTATTTCTGAGATATACATTTTAAAGTAATAACTAGAATTATGACTTATACCATTATACCAGAACACATAAGATTTTTAAAAATTTCATGTAATATCTGAAACATTTATATTAACATATTTCAATACAAATAACCCAAAGAAACTTTAGTATTAGTTGTTTTTTTGTTTGTTTTTTTATACTGCAGATTCTTATTA
>NC_041220.1:42684886-42685535 GCF_002837175.3 Physeter macrocephalus | reverse complement strand
GGTTCATCTGTACCATTTTTCTAGGTTCCACATAAATGCGTTAATATACGATATTTGTTTTTCTCTTTCTGACTTACTTCACTCTATATGACAGTCTCTAGATCCATCCACCTCTCAACAAATGACTCAATTTCATTCCTTTTTTTTTTTTTTTTTTGTGGTATGCGGGCCTCCCTCTGTTGTGGCCTCTCCCGTTGCGGAGCACAGGCTCCGGACGCGCAGGCCCAGCGGCCATGGCCCACGGCCCAGCCGCTCCGCGGCATGTGGGATCGTTGTTTGTAGATTTTCTGATGATGCCCATTCTAACTGGTGTGAGGTGATACCTCATTGTAGTTTTGATTTGCATTTCTCTAATAATGAGTGATGTTGAGCAGCTTTTCATGTGTTTCTTGGCCATCTGTATGTCTTCTTTGGAGAAATGTCTACTTAGGTCTTCTGTCCGTTTTTGGATTGGGTTGTTTGTTTTCTTAATATTGAGCTGTATGAGCTGCTTATATATTTTTTAGATTAATCCTTTGTCCATTGATTCGTTTGCAAATATTTTCTCCCATTCTGAGGGTTGTCTTGTGCTCTTGTTTATGGTATCCTTTGCTGTGCAAAAGCTTTTAAGTTTCATTAGGTCCCATTTGTTTATTTTTGTTTTTATTTC
>NC_041220.1:42682156-42683883 GCF_002837175.3 Physeter macrocephalus | reverse complement strand
CTTTTTGTTGCAATGGTAAATGGGAGTGTTTCCTTAATTTCCCTTTCAGATTTTTCATCATTAGTGTATAGGAATGCAAGAGACTTCTGTGCATTTATTTTGTATCCTGCAACTTTACCAAATTCATTGATTAGCTCTAGTAGTTTTCTGGTGGCATTTTTAGGATTCCCTATGTATAGTATCATGTCATCTGCAAACAGTGACAGTTTCACTTCTTCTCTTCCAATTTGTATTCCTTTTATTTCTTTTCCTTCTCTGATTGCCGTGGCTAGGACTTCCAAAACTATGTTGAATAATAGTGGTGAGAGTGGACATCCTTGTCTCATTCCTGATCTTAGAGGAAATGCTTTCAGTTTTTCACCATTGACAATGATGTTTGTTGTGGGTTTGTCACATATGGCCTTTATTATGTTGAAGTAGTTTCCCTCTATGCCCACTTTCTGGAGAGTTTTTATCATAAATCGGTGTTGAATTTTGTCAAAAGCTTTTTCTGCATCTATTGAGATGATCATATGGTTTTTATTCTTCAATTTGTTAATATGGTGTATTACATTGATTGATTTGTGTATACTGAAGAATGCTTGAATCCCTGGGATAAATCCCACTTGATTGTGGTGTATGATGCTTTTAATGTGTTGTTGGATTCTGTTTGCTAGTATTTTGTTGAGGATTTTTGCATCTATATTCATCAGTGATATTAGTCTGTAATTTTCTTTTTTTGTAGTATCTTTGTTTGGTTTTGGTATCAGGGTGATGGTGACCTCATAGAATGAGTTTGGGAGTGTTCATTCCTCTGCAATTTTTTGGAAGAGTTTAAGAAGGATGGGTGTTAGCTCGTCTCTAAATGTTTGATAGAATTCACCTGTGAAGCCATCTGGTCCTGGACTTTTGTTTGTTGGAAGATTTTTAATCAAAGTTTCAATTTTATTACTTGTGATTGGTCTGTTCATATTTTCTGTTCTGGCTAATGGTTTATCAATTTTGTTTATCTTCTCCAAGAACCAGCTTTTAGTTTTATTGATCTTTGCTATTGTTTTCTTTGTTTCTATTTCATTTATTTCTTCTCAGATCTTGATGATTTCTTTCCTTCTGCTAACTTTGGGTTTTGTTTGTTCTTCTTTCTCTAGTTCCTTTAGGTGTAAGGTTAGATTGTTTAGTTGAGATATTTCTTGTTTCTTGAGGTAGGCTTGTAAAGCTATAAGCTTCCCTCTTAGAACTGCTTTTGCTGCATCTCATAGGTTTTGGATCACCTTGTTTTCATTGTCATTTGTCTCTAGGTATTTTTTGATTCCCTCTTTGCTCTTGGTTATTTAGTAACATATTGTTTAGCCTCCATGTGTTTGTGTTTCTTACGTTTTATTCCCTGTAATTCATTTCTAATCTCATAGTGTTGTGGTCAGAAAAGATGGCTGATATGATTTCAGTTTTATTAAATTTTCTGAGGCTTGATTTGTGACCCAAGATGTGATCTATCCTGGATAATGTTCCATGCACACTTGAGAAGAAAGTGTAATCTGCTGTTTTTGGATGGAATGTCTTATAAATATCAATTAAATCTATCTGGTCTATTGTGTCATTTAAAGCTTCTGTTTCCTTATTTATTTTCATTTTGGACGATCTGTCCATTGGAGTAAGTGAGGTGTTAAGGTCCCCCACTATTATTGTGTTACTGTCGATTTCCTCTTTTATAGCTGTTAGCAGTTGCCTTATGTATTGAGGTGCCCCTA
>NC_041220.1:42644574-42682064 GCF_002837175.3 Physeter macrocephalus | reverse complement strand
TTGGATTGATCCCTTGATCATTATGTAGTGTCCTTCCTTGTCTCTTGTAACATTCTTTATTTTAAAGTCTATTTTATTTGATATGAGTGTAGCTACTCCAGCTTTCTTTTTATTTCCATTTGCATGGAATATCTTTTTCCATCCCTTCACTTTCAGTCTGTATGTGTCCCGAGGTCTGAAGTGGGTCTCTTGCAGACAGCATATATATGGGCCTTGTTTTAGTGTCCGTTCAGCAAGCCTGTGTTTTTTGGTTGGAGCATTTAATCCATTCACGTTTAAGGGAATTATTGATATGTATGTTCCTATGACCATTTTCTTAATTGTTTTGGGTTTGTTTTTGTAGGTCCTTTTCTTCTCTTGTGTTTCCCACTTAGAGAAGTTCCTTTAGCATTTGTTGTAGAGCTGGTTTCCTAGTGCTGAATTCTCTTAGCTTTTGCTTGTCTGTAAAGCTTTTGATTTCTCCATTGCATCTGAATGAGATCCTTGCGGGGTAGAGTAATCTTGGTTGTAGATTCTTCCCTTTCATCACTTTAAGTATATCATGCCACTCCATTCTGGCTTGCAGAGTTTCTGCTGAAAAATCAGCTGTTAACCCTGTGGGAGTTCCCTTGTATGTTATTTGTCGTTTTTCCCTTACCGCTTTCAATAATTTTTCTTTGTGTTTAATTTTTGTCAAGTTGATTACTATGTGTCTCAGTGTGTTTCTCCTTGGGTTTCTCCTGCCTGGGACTCTCTGTGCTTCCTGGACCTAGATGGCTATTTCCTTTCCCATGGTAGGGAAGTTTTCGACTATAATCTCTTCAAATATTTTCTCGGGTCCTTTTTCTCTCTCTTCTCCTTCTGAGACCCCTATAATGCAAATGGTTGTGTGCTTAATGTTGCCCCCAAGGTCTCTTAGGCTGTCTTCATTTCTTTTCATTCGTTTTTCTTTATTCTTTTCTGTGGCAGTGAATTCCACCATTCTGTCTTCCAGGTCACTTATCTGTTCTTCTGCCTCAGTTATTCTGCTCTTGATTCCTTCTAGTGTAGTTTTCATTTCAGTTATTGTATTATTCATCTCTGTTTTTTTGTTCTTTAATTCTTCTTGGTCTTTGTTAAACATTTCTTGCATCTTCTTGATCTTTGCCTCCTTTCTTTTTCAGAGGTCCTGGATCCTCTTCACTCTCATTATTCTGAATTCTTTTTCTGGAAGGTTGCCTATCTCCACTTCATTTAGTTGTTTTTCTGGGGTTTTATCTTGTTCCTTCATCTGGTATATAACCCTCTGCCTTTTCATCTTATCTATCTTTCTGTGAATGTGGTTTTTGTTCCACAGGCTGCAGGATTGTAATTCTTCTTGCTTCTGCTGTCTGCCCTCTGGTGGATGAGGCTATCTCCAGTGTAATGTCAAGTAAAGAAGAGTTTCAAGGAATGAGTTATTCACTGGATAATATATTTTTAATTAAACGATTTATTTTGAAATAATTTACATACAGTTGTAAGAAATAGTAGAGATATATCCTGTATTCCCTTTATCAAGATCCCCCACCACACCATAATAACATATTGAAAACCTGGTAATACATAGAGATAAAGAGACAGTAGATAGAGAAATTGATGGTATAGTATTACTACTTGGATATTGACATTGCTACAGTCAAGATACAGCATAGTTTCATCACCAAAAGGATCCTTCCTATTGCCCTTTTATTGCAATACCAACCTCCCACTCCATCCTCACCTTTGGAAACCACTGATCTGCTCTCCATTTCTATAATTTTGTCATTTCAATATGGTTATATAAATGGAATCATACAATACATAACATCTTAAGATTGGGAATTTTGACTCAACCTATATTCCTTCAGATTCATTCAAATTGTTGCACATATCAATAGTTCATTCTTTTTATTGCTGAGTAGAGTTCTATGGTATGAATATACCACAGTTTAACTATTTGCCCGTTAAAGACATCTTTGTTATTTCTAGTTTTTCCTATTACCAAAAAAATCGCTGCTATGAACTTTGGAGTACATTTTATATGTGTGTGATCATAAGTTTTTGGTTTACTCTGGGATACATTTGATATATTCCTAATATTTTTGAGATTGTTCACTTTTACTTTCTTGAAAGATATTGGTCTTTAGTTTTCTCTTCTTTTGGGGGCGGCAGGGAATTATCTTCGATTTTGGTAATACAGAGGAATACGTATCTCAAAAATAAGTTGGGAAATATTTCCTTCACTTTCATTTTTTGGAAGAAAGTATGTATAAATATGGGGTTAATTCTTATTTAAATGTTTGGTAGCATTCACCAGTGAAACCACTGGGCCTGGAGATTTCTTTTAGGGGGAGTTTTAATCACACATTAAATTTATGTAATGGTTATAGAATTATTCAGATTATTTAATCTTGATTGAGTTATGTTAGTTTGTGGTTTTCAAGGAATTGGTCTAAATCTTCTAAATTGTTAAATTTATGAGCATAACTTGTTCGTAGCATTCTCTTATCTTTTTATTATAGCAGGATTTGTAGTGATATTCCCCTGTTTAATTCCTGATATTGGTGGTTTATCTTTTCTCTCTTTTTACTTTTGTCAGTTTTTTAGAATTTTATCAATTTTTTTTTTTTTGCAGAGCAAGATTTTCTTGGTTTCTTTAATTTTCTCTATTGTTTTCTTATCTATATATTCGAATGTAAGCAATTAGTGTTATCAGTTTCCCTTTCAACATTGCTTTAGCTGCAGTGCACAAAGTCTGCGGGCTCCTGGAGTGGTATTTGTAAAGCTCCTGTCTCTAACACCTCCATGTTCCAATGGGCCTGGGGCAGCTATTGGTCAGCAGGACCAACCATTGAGAAAATAGCTGGATGAAGAACAGGGGTGAGTGAGGATAAGCCAGAACTGCCAAATATCTCTGCGTCTATTCTTAAACTTATCTGACAACTTCAGAGAGTAATAGCTAATGTTTTACTTCTTTTTTCCCACAAGTTCCTTTTCTGGACTAATCTAATCTGGAGCTACATAGTGAAGGATATTTAGGGAAATGTTAGTTCCAGCTTAACTAATCTGACAGAACGCAAACCTTTTGTTAACTTGAAATTCATACACACTCTCTTAATCATATTTACTTACAAATAAACATGATAGTAAAATTGTGCTTCTGCCTAGTTAATAGAGCTATCATAAAAAGCAAGAAACATGGTGACTTTTTCGATAATTGAGCATTTACAAAATCCATGTTGCTAAACCAACATTAAGAACCATTCCTACTGTTATGGCCTCTTTGTTCCTTGCATAAGGGCAAGGGTGGCTGATTTCCATCCACAGTTTGGGGCACTGCCTTCATCTGATAATTAATACACTCTTCTTGGGCAAGCATTCAGATGGGATACAGATAATCACTGTGTCTCACACTTCTTCCTAAACTTTCTTGTAACCAATTTTCTAATTGTATTCCTTCTGAATCCCTGATCATCTATGCAAATTGTTAGTTATTGCCCATGAATTGATGACTCATAGTTCTGTATATCTCTTTCCTGAAAAAAAAAAAGAATAATAAGATAGATTTCTCAGAGTCTGTATCCTTTTTGGAAGGTTTTTATTCCTTCCAAATAAGGAGGTAGCTGTCTGCTTTCAAACATACAGCCTTTTATGTATAACCGTCTGTAGACTATAACTGAATTTTTATTCTCCAGTAAATTGATCATAGTAAGTTTCCCATGAGATCATAACGCAAATTGAGAGAGGAAGAATTGTAGGAGAAACAGAAGCTATGAGAATCGAGATAATTTTTCATTTGGCTTACTTATACCCTTAAGACGTGTTCTATCCTGATATGGTGTATACCACTGCCACTGGATGATGGAATACTTAAAAATTTATGTCCTGGAAGGTCAGAAAACATCACAGTTCATGATGGGAAGGTCAATTTTCATGATAAAGTCTGACACATGGTCACATGATCAGTCTCTACTAGGACCCAGTAGCAAGCCAGATGTTATTGCTTTGAAAAAGAAATTTTTTTTAGAAGCGGGCATAACTTTGCTCCAAAATCTCAAAGGCTCCATATAACATCTATATCAGCTATAGATAGGTCAAGCACCATCAAATCATTTTAGTTATATGGCCCAAGTGTCAGCGTTGTATGCTTCTGTTTAAGAGACTTCTTTTCCTATGGGATCTATCTGAAACTGGCAGCCTTTTAATTTACTCAGTAAATGGGTAGCATTAGCAAGTGAAAATTTCATATATGTTGCCTACAAACTCTAAGGAGGCCCACTAAGCTTTCTACTTCTTTTTAAGTGGTAGGACAGGCCAGATACAGAATTGTCCTTTACCTTTGAAGGGCTATTTTGACATACACTAGACAACTAGACTGCTAGATATTTAATTGAGGTATCAGGATGATGACTTTTTGTGAAATTTATTTTCCACCTCTGGCATACCTGTACCTTAGCAAGGTATCAAGGACAATTGCTACTTCCTTCTTAGCAGGTGCAGCCAGCATGATAGAATCAATGTAGTGGACCTGTGTGATGTCCTGTGTAATGAAGAGGCTATCAAGATTCCTGTAGACAAGATTATTAAATAGAGCTGGAGAATATGAACATGAAATTACATGGATAACTTTGATGGTTTTCATTAAATTGTTTAGGGAAAAAATAAATTCTCTCACCAATAGCTGCTTACCAGATGGCAGGGGATATTTTGGAGTGCAACAGCAAAGAACCCACATCTGAAACAGAAGCTGCAATGGAGCCTATAACTTATTAAAATACAATAATTCTCTGACATATACCAGTCTTATGCACACTCCAAGTGGGCAAATTGTATGGAGATATGGAAGGATTTCTTTTGTGGGTATTAAGTCCTTGGTGGTAGAACTGTTCTCTGCAAGTTCTCTAAGAATGTTATATGTGTTTGGTTTACTGCTTAGAAAGATGGCAGCAGTAATAGAAGCTTCCGGTTGGATTTTCTTACCATAATAGACATCAATCTACAAGGCTAGGATATCAATTTAGGGATTTTCAATTGCCTAGTATGTCTACTGCAACTGTGCATTCCAGAAATGGGAAAATAATCAGAGGTTGGTTTCAAGAACCCATTGTACCTTCTGTGAGACAGATCCTTGCTAAACTCCATTAATCATATGACCTTCATAAGGCCTTAATTTGATGCACCATAGTGGTATTTGCATCCCAGGAATTAATTTCACTTCAGAGCCACTGTCCACTACTCCTTGAATATCTAGTTATTTCCTTTTTTTTCATGTATGACGACCCTGATAAATGGCCACAAGTGTTTACAGGAGAGACTAAGAGTAAGATTTACAACACGAAATTTGGAAGTTTAAGCAGGGTCCTTCCTAAAGGGGACCTGACTTTCCCTTCATTCAAGATGCTCTGGATCTCTGAACTCAAAAGTTCAGTTCTGTCGAGTTCAGAGGGGTCATTTTGGAGGGGCCATCATTCTCTGTTTTGGTGATTGAATTTAGACTTCTGTTCACCAGACCCAGGATATTTCTGCTTATAAAATCAAGTAAACGTTTAACAGGCAGCCTATCTATTTCAGTCCTGGGAACATCATGATGCATTATCCAATACTAAAGATCTCTCTTTCTCAGAACTTTCTGATTAACACTTTGGTCTGCTGCTTATGATGGTAATCACACCAACCTTGTCTATGACACTTAAGTACGCTCACTTGGCCCTGTCTCTCTGGGATAATCTCCTTCGAGAATTTTCTAGTGCCATTCCTGTCCTGCAGAGAAGAGCCACTATGGAGATCTGAGAACTTCAATAAATAAGATATAAAAAGTCTGGGTCACAACAAAGGAAAGGTTAAGAACTGCTAAAAGGAAATGAAAGATAAGTAAATAATTATTTAGTACATACTTATAGCCTCCTTTATCTAAAACACAGCCATGCCAGCACAAAGTTAATGTTCAGGTAACAAGTGTATTGAGAATAAGTTTTGGGGTAACTAACTGTCTTAATATTTCACTAGCAAAACCCCACGTATCTAAACAGTTTATTTTATTTATGTTATTTGAATACAGAGCCCACGCTCTAACAATTACCTAAAATATATAGGAAATAAAAGAGCCAGAATTCAGTGTGGAGAGAGGCACAAAAGTGTCATTGATAAAAGACTACCATAAATTCCCCCCAAACTAAATTACCTAATATTGTGACAAGTGCCACACTACTGGTTACCAGAGATTTATAGGTTTACAAGGCAATATATGACTTTTTTGCCCCTTTATGTGGTCTGTCTGAAGCTGTCTACATATTTGACTATATTCCCAAAAGAAGATGGCTCTTTTTGCTCAGGTATGTGTCAGGAAGTGCCACTTGTGTCACTTGCCTGTTGAGTATGTCATTCTTTATTTATTACCTCCATTCCTGTATCTATTTCAAGTAATTTAGGGTAGTCTCCTGTGTCTCGATGTTATTATTTGATTTTTATACCTTAATGTCCTGAAACTAGATATTCATGGTCTGATGTTCTTTATAAAATATAGAAAATCAAACCTAGGCTGAGCTGACATACTTTTTATCAGCTACAATATTAGAGAAATGGGTTGAAGTGATCACCACACTACTGGCTCATGATTCTAGCATAGCTGTTAAATATCAGTGTCATAGTTGTTTCTCTCTTATTCACCATTTCCCTGTAGTGCTTAAAATGCTCATTTGTTTTATTTTCAGTCATTCTATCTTTCATAATGCCCAAACAACTAATGTCAGATGAAGAGAAAAATTTGAGATAAACAACAATTTTATCATGCATATAGAACCCCTAGTCTGAACCAAAAAAATTCTCTTGCTTTTAACAAGAGATATTAAATTAGAAATTTCATGGAAACATTAAATTATTGTAGAGTTGCAGTTATTTTTACCTTCAACTTGCTCCTAAATCATTGCATGTGACTCTGAGTTATTGGCTGGCCACCACTAATAAATAAAAAATTTCAGTTACACCAAAAAAAGATGAGATGCAGGCAGAATTGTGAAATAAGACTGTTTTGCTTCTTATTTTGTCTCATGTCTCAAAAATACTAATCTTGCTTTCTCAAGAGTCCCCTTTTTTTATTTGTTCTCAGAATATATTCTGATCTGGATTTTATTCTTTCCTAGGGAGTGACAACCCATTAATTTTCTTCAAGCTCTTTTAACAAACTTTTCTTGTTCTATATTTCATCATTACTTTAAAAGGCTTAGTTTTCATATTTTTGAAACAAAATAGCAATAATAAACACAGTAAAAAATATGCTTTTCAAACTCCCTCTACCCACTGTATCTCTTTACATCCAGGTGTGTTCTTCTTGAAAGAATAGACTGCATTTACTGAGTCCATTTTTTCATCTCCTCTTTGCTTCTCAACATTTCACCATCTGTTATGCCTCACCCATGGCCATCTCTGCTAAGGCTACTCTTACTAAGATTATCATTGAAATAATTTATGAGAAGAAAAGGGATACCTTTCATTAAGTCTTTTCCTTGTTATTGATCTTTCTACACATTGTTGCTGCAAAACACTGTCTCCTAAGCAATGTTATTGACTTCCTTGATGTCACTCTCTTGAGGTTTTCTGACCTCTCTCTTAAGTGCTATTTCTGTTCTGTGCTGCATATTCTTCCTAGATGAACTCATGCACCCTCATGATTTCACCCAAGATTTTTTGGACTGGTGTCTCCAAAACAGATGTTTACTCCATTAATACCACTGGACTCTAGATCAATACATTCCATTGCCTTCTGCATTTGGATCAGTCTATACTTTGGTTGACCCACAGTAAATCAAAATCAAAATGTCTGAAATTGAGTTTATCCTTCCACCTCCATCTGCTGCTTTTCTACCCAGTCTCTACTCCTTTTCTTCTTGTTACCAAACAGTAAATTTTGTGTGTCATCCTTAATTTATTCCTTTTCCTCTCCCTCATTTCAATAAGTCACCAAGTAATATCAATGATGACTTTACAATATTTTTGAAATCCATAATCCTCGCTGGATTCTCAATTCCATTTCCATTGTTCATTGTTTCAACCAGGGGAGAAGGAGGCACTATGTTATCCACAGTTATACTTTACCAAATTTTTAAAACATTCCCATGGCATACAGAATAGATTTTAAAACTGTTAACATATCTTCATTACAGCCACATATCTTTACACACTTCTGTCAAATTTTGCCACCTGTTGAATCAGTTAAGATTCTGTTTGGCTACACATAAGAGATATCTATTAATGATGACTTACATAATTTTTAACTTACTTTTCTCAGGCAGGTAGACAGCCCATACTGGAATAGTATGTCAGAAAGAAACACTTTTTTCCCAATCTTGTTATTTCTTTAATGTATAAAAGGACTAATTACAGTAATTCTGGCCTTTGGCATCTCTTAAAACTTAATTTACTCTGCTCCAGGGGAGTGAGGGTGCTTCAACTGATAGTTAAATGTGTCTGCTTAGCGTTATCATTCCATGCTTCCTTTCTTACAGGTGAGCTGAAGATAACAAGAAACATTTTTCACTTCTCCTCCAAGAGAAGGCTCTCCCCCTACCACACAGGGACATCTGCCCTGGTTCAGCATTGCTTGTGACTGGGTGAGTAAGTTTGCCTAATTGTGACATTTAGTTAGCAATCTTGCTCTCACATTAAGCCACATAGTTCAATCTGAAACCTATCAATAATAATGGTGATGCCATCCCTCCTCCTTATTTTGTCTTTTGTTTGATCTCTCAAGATATTCATAAGCCATAGGGACCTCATAGAACATTAACACAGTGAAGAGGTCATTGAGGGCTCAGGCTCTCCTTATCTTTCCACTCTGGACCCTGCACTATGTATCTTTCATCCTCAAAGCCAAAATAAGGCTAATGCATTTCCAGAACTTTCTTTTAAGTTTCCAGCAGGAAAGAAGAGGAAAGGGTAACACAAAAGAGATACCTGACAACTGATCATGTCCCTTTTTGTCATGAAAATAATAGCTTTATTGGAAGTCCTATCTAATATACTTCTGCTTTGTCCAGAACTGGTCACCTCTAGCTTTAAGGGAAACTGAGAAGGAGATTTATACTCTGATAGCCGGAATGAACCAGATCCACATTAACAAAACAAACAAACAAGCTAACTAAAAACAGAAAAACAGGAGAAGGAATACTGTATAGGTAACACTGTATGTTGCCTATATAATATACTGTATATTACATAGGCAGCATGAATATTATATAGGCAACATGACATGTAAACTCCAAGCTCCTAGAATAACTACCCACCTGTGGATTACAGAACTAACCAAACATTTGTATCTCCAGGTCTCCTTATGTGATCTTTTCTCTTTCTGTATAGTCCATTCTTTCTCTATTTACCTATTCTGCAAGATTCAGCCAGGCACTTTCTCTTTCATAAAACTTACTCTCTCCTAGGTTGTGGTAGGAGTCTCTCCTAAGAGAGTTCCTAGAACTCTGTACTTAGGTTTATCATACTAAATTGCTAATATCTAGTTTGAGATGTAAGGTGCTCTCAAATTTCTGTTTTTCCTTTTGTATGCTTAAATTCATTTATATGCTCTAAAAATTCTAAGATTTGTTTTGAGCAGCATTCCTCCTAGACTGTAAGACTTTAAATCAGGAAATGAATCATAATAATCTCTTAATTTATGATGCATATGTAGCACACAGTGATTTGGACTCAACTGTACTCCACATCGATCAGGTCTACTGTCTTATGTTATGTTTTAAGAGATATTATCTAACTATAATACTTTCTCCTGAAGAAGTGATCCTGATGATAAAAATATCCTGTTAAAACAGTAATAAAATAACTTGAATGTAACTGATTTTCTAGAATGCTTAAATCACAACACAGAGATATCTTCCTTTCCATTTACCTATGGATTCCACCTGAAACCTAGAGATTAGACAACTGAAGAGATAAGGGAGTGAATAAAAGAGTATACATGTGTGAGGAGATGGAAATGGGAATCTTGTTAGGTGTATGCTCTTTTAAGGTCCTCTCTCTAATCTTCCCATTTTTTGCCTTATCCCTGTTGGATGCTCCGATTTTTGAACTGACACCATCCCCTCTTCTGGTTTGTCCATTCAAAAGCTTTGCAATCATTGGTGAATTAGTTAACATCTCCACACCTCAGTTACATTATCTGTGAAATGGAGATTATAATCACAAATATCTGGTAAAAGTTTTGTTGTACTAATTAGATCAACATATTAAAATGCTACGACCAGTGCCTCCTACATGCTAGTGTTTAAATAATATTGTCTAATATTATTATTATTATATTTATGTCATTTTCTTCCTTTTGAAAGACAACCAATAGAGACACATTTGATCTCGAAATAAAGTGTGTCTGTGTTTATAAAGAATTACCAGCTATTCTCAGTGCATCAGATCAAATGAATACACCCCAAAACAAGTTCACAGAGATTTGGTGATATGCACTGTCTCTCATGTGAAGACAAAATTTAATCATAGCTAAAAATAAGTATTGGCTATACATGAGTTTTAAAGTTGTTGCTAGGAATATTCTGATTTTGTTTTATGTATTTTGGGGTTTTTTTGGTCTACTGACTTTAACAAGTTTGCATTTACACCAGGAAAGATTAGTTCTTCAGGTGGATTTGAGCATGCTATGGACCTGAACTTAAATTTGATTAGGCTTCTTAGCTATGTGTTCTGAGGGAAGTCACTGAAACTTTGTCAACACTGTTAGCAAAATAAAGATATTTACATCGACTTTGTTTTTATGAGAATTTCTGTGAGGCATAACTAAAATAAGATATATAAAGCACCTATAATAGTTCATGGCACATGGCAGAAACATAATGTTTATAAATGTAATAATTCTTATCATAGTTACTCAAGCTCATAAGTTAACTATATATTATAAATAACTAGAAGGCAACTTATTAATTTATAATTACAACCATTACTGCTTAGGAAACTATTGCTTCATACCTTCTAGTGAGTAAAATATCTCTTTAAAAAGAAATCTATTTGGAATAACTAAATCAGAAGAATGATTGGTAATCATAGTCTATGAGGAAGGGAAATTATTTTTATGGCAAAAATATTAATGACATCACACTGATAAGTTGATACTTTTGTCTCTTCACAAGGGCTAAATATTTACCCAAGTTTGGACAGACTGAGTCCTTAAAAGAGGATGTCCACCCCTTGAATAATGTTTGAATGTGTCAACTCTTTCTCACTGAAGCTCTTATTTCTAAGTCCTAACTTCACTATGCATGGGGTAACTAGGCAAGAGGGATTGTAGGAAGTGGTTTTAGGATTAACATCTGTGGAAATGAAAGTAAGGAACTAGACTGAGCAAAGGAACAAGCTGAGCTCTTTTGCAGCCCTAAATAGATGCTCAGACAATCCCACAGACATATGTGGAACAGGAATTGCCCTTTAGATTTGACCAAATCAGTGTAAGAAGGCCATATTTTTACTATCGTGTTAATAAGTCTTTGGATGTGGGCTGCCCTGGGAAGGGGGTTGTGACTAATGGTGAGGCAACTGGAGCTCTTCAAATGGGGCAGTTCTCAAAGGGAATTGCCAGCAGCAATTCCACTAGCTGTGTGATAAGGCCTTCAAACCTTAAGGGCTTCTGGGTGGTACCACACAGCATTTAACACACAGAAGAGTCATGACAGTTAATGGTAGGATACTTCCCCTAATAGACTAGTAAGTGCCACTTAAATAAGATGTAGCCCCAGCATAGCTTCTCTCCTAGT
Source organism: Physeter macrocephalus (assembly GCF_002837175.3). Classification (NCBI taxonomy): domain Eukaryota; kingdom Metazoa; phylum Chordata; class Mammalia; order Artiodactyla; family Physeteridae; genus Physeter; species Physeter macrocephalus. Next base: position 42,670,326 of record NC_041220.1, on the reverse strand, counting down.
ATTTTTACTAGAATAGATGAACACAGCCTTTGGCTCTAGTAAAGCATTTAATAATCTAGTATGTTCTTTTTAATCCCAGTCAATAAATAGTGTCCAAAACAGTTTGCATTTACATGGGAAGGAAAGAAGTTCACATATCATCTGGTCCCAGGACTAAGCTAATTTCTCTGTTTGTCAACATTTGTTCTGAAAGGACCATGATAATTTTGATATAACATATAATAACTAAAACATTGATGACATCAATCCTTGCCTCTTTTCACATACACTTGTGTAAGAGTATTTTATGAATGGCAAACAACTATGAAATTGCTAATAAATATTTAGTATAAATTATTGCATGTACTAACTAGGCCTAGATATATCTTTTTTTTTGCCAACTTTTCATTTTAGCTGTTATTTATTTTGCTTTATTTTATTTACCCTTGGTGAATATGGATTTCTGTTGCTTTTAATTTACCATTCATCTAAAACTGGAAGGCATTGGGAGTAGTATGAAATGTGATAATATTTTATGCTCAGCTATGTATGAAGAAAAATGCCAATGAGTACAGTGTTTGTAGACATAGAATAACTCTACATAATTCATTATGAATTTGTGAAAATCTGTTTACTCTAATTTTTATCTCAAAAAATTTTATGTTATCCCAGTTTCTAGGTTTATTCTAAGAAACTAAAGTCAATGGAAGTCAAATGATCAAATATATATGGCAAAGTTTCTTTAAAGTACTATAATATTGTGGTATGAACTTTAAGGTTATAGATTTATTCAGAATTGTAATGTTTTAAGATACATGATTCTGACTTAAATGATAAAGTTTTAACTTATTACACAAATAACATCCAAAGTTTTAATTCTGTAGCATATTCAAGTATAGGCTATTGATGTTACCTTCTGAAGCATTAACTTTGATCTAAGAACTCATGTTTAATTTTTTTGTCCACTAGACTTAAATAAAACTCTAAATCTTACAATACTGAAACAATTAGTATATCATTCTTCTCTACTGCTGAAAAAAAGAAAGAAAAAAGTTGCATAATTGCAGTCAATCTACACAAAACAAAAAATACATATAAATGTGATATAAATATGATAATTAGGCATTAATTTATGCCACTTTATACCTGTAAAATGTACAGATGTATCATCTGATTCACTTTAGCCTACAACTATTTAGGAGTCAACTGCAATTTGAGGACATTTAATGTTGTTCATAGTAAATTAAGATGAGGGAATGAGACTGCTTCAGGTAACTCAATCATGAATATTTCAATTAAAAAAAATTATTTACAGTAAAATGGTGCTGCACAAAACGTCAGCATACCTCAAGAGAACTATAAGATTTACATTAGAAAAAAACAGAAGAACAAAAACTACCTACTTTAAACCTTCATGCAAACACAATAACAGCAATAAAAACTTTCCTGTAAGTTTGAAGTACCAAACCTGTTAACCATAGACAACAGAGGGAATTCTGGGAGACCATCAATTTAGATGAAGAAAATTATACATATATATATATTTTTTTCTCCACTAACTTCTAACTGAAATTTATATTTTCTTCCATTATACATATCAGGTAATAAATTATGGTAATATTAGTGATGCTTGTAACTTTTTCAGTAGGAGAACTCACAGACATTTTCATATCCTATTTCACAAATTGCAAATATATCCTAGTGTCTTTTATTCTCATCATTATTTTGAAATTATGGCAATTAATAAATCTCCCAATAATTTATTTAAAACATCAAGATGCATATATTTAACTGTAGCACACTTCTAATATTCTACATTTATTATAATTAATTTCCTTTGTAAATACATTTAAAACATTTGTTATTTTAAATCTTTTCTGCAAAATGTTTAAAAACATTATTCTGAGAAAGAGGCCATAGGCTAAACAAAACTGCCAAAGAGGTCCAAGGCAAAAACAAAAAACAAACAAAGCACAAACAAGCAAACAAAACAAAAGACAGGCTATTTGGTAACAACTCCCAGATAAATTGGGAGCAAAGACTCACATCACTGAATTTATGTCAGAAAATCTGGAAAATTATCCCCAAATTCAGAAAATGTCCTGCTTATTTGTTGTATATGGCGTAGCTATATATACTAGCTGAAGAGAACAGATGGTCTCCACCTGAGAAGAGAACATTAGGCACAGTACAGAATAATGTGTAATCTTTGAAATAGGAAGGGTGGTATAATAATTACTGATTGATATAATAACTACTTTGATATAAAAGAAAGAAATAAGTTCTGAGTTAAAATAAATTTGAGTAAATCCAAAACAGGATATTATTTTCCTCTGACATAATATATGTATTGAATTTATTAATATATTAGTTAATATAAAAATATATTATATATTTTAATATATTTACTATATATACACATATCTTTTAGAATGCTTCATTCTTTACTGAGGATTGTGATAATTAAGCATTTCTAAATATTTAGTAAACATGGAGCTTTCTTTTCTTGAGCATAATGTAGGAATATATTGGAAAATTCTAGCTTAGAATTATAAAAGTAAAAATAGAAATTCTTAAATGGCTACTCCTTATCTTAACAAGCAATAAGGAAATTTCAGAACAAAACAGGAGGGAGATCAATAAGTAAAAGAGAGGACAGGAATTTCCAAGGTCAATTACTAGGGTCTCCAGAGAAGGTAGTGGAGTTTTCAATGCCAGTGCTGGAGGGCTTGAAAGCTAGAGTAGGATTTGGGGGGAGCTAGGAAGTTAAGGAGTAAGTAGCTTCAGTATTTTATTTTGCGGAGTTGACAGAATCAGATCTGCCAAGAGTTACAAAGAGAAGATATATCTGTGCAAGAAGACGTACCTAGGAGGAAATTTCAAAAGCAGCTATAGGGCTTCCCTGGTGGTGCAGTGGTTGAGAGTCCGCCTGCCGATGCAGGGGACGCGGGTTCGTGCCGCGGTCCGGGAAGATCCCACATGCAGTGGAGCGGCTGGGCCCGTGAGCCATGGCCGCTGAGCCTGCGCGTCCGGAGCCTGTGCTCCGCAACGGGAGAGGCCCCAACAGTGAGAGGCCCGCATACCACAACAACAACAACAAAAAAAAGCAGCTATAATATCCATATCAACCTTCAAATAGCCTGGGCTGAGTCTGTGTTACTTCCAAGATCAACTATGGTCTATAACACTTGTTACCCATTGCTAACTTTTAATTTTAATATGTGCTTCCTTAGAGCTAATAAGGCATATTATTAATAAAACACACTCCAATTTACATGAGAATGTTTATAATACCAAGTTCCTGGGTCTTGAGAGAGGGAAAGAAGGTAGAAATAATCCAATTTTGAGATAAAAATTTGGCCACTGCAGGTTGATAGAAAGCTCAAATATCTGCAAACAGTACACTGGAATTGAAACCTTAACCTTTGTTTATTGTAACTCAAGATGATAACAACAATAAAAATAGTAAAAGCTGCCATTCACTGAATACTTACTAGGAGTCAGGCAGTATGATGGGAACTTTACCTGTACTTTTCATCTATTCCTTACGGGAACATATGAAATTAGTATCATTGATAGCCTAGATTTATAAATTTTTAAAACCCTGATTCTTACAGAAATTGAGTAACTTCTTCTAGATCACTTGGCCACTAAGTGGCAGAGATAGGATTTAATTCCGGTTCCTAAGATCCCAAACATAGGCTTTAATAACTTGAACAGTTTGCCTCTGTATTCAAAGCAAAAAAAAAGGTGTTTTTTATAAAGGGGTAATTGGTCAGTTTTGGATATTAACTTCTTTTCCCTGTTTTCCTAAAGTCTTGATTGCAGAACTATAGTTCTAAAAGGTAGAACTATAGTTCTTACATAGGTTAGTTAATCAGTGAAATTTTGCTCCAATACAAACCAGCCAAAAATTTAGATTTCTAGATAATAACAAGTTTCATCTTGTCAAAAAGAAAACTTGAGTTTGCAATATGTTTTCATAGAAAGAAAGATAGCTTTGGGACCCAAAGGTTAAATAATGTGTCATAATCTGCCTCTATTAACTTCGTTATCTTAAGCACATCACTTCACAATTCTGTGGCACAATTTCTGTGTCCTTAACAGGGGGAAAATACATATCTGCCTTCTAGTACATTGTAAGCCTATAAAGAGGCAATGAAGGGAATGCATCCAGAACGATTATTCTTTTTGCAAACCTAAGAGCTTAAAAGTCCAGTTTAATAAGACTAGCAGTTTTCAATCAAACTATTTAACTGAGAAGACAATTTAATTAACTGAGCACAGAATGCTTACCTGTGCTAGGTCTTTCAATTAAGACTGATGGAGCATTTTAAGTTATATCATTCCATAAAAGATTATCAATTATAAGTGCATTTCCCCTATGTTTCAAATAAACCTTCAGGAGAGTGTGCCTCTGCAGAATCACCAAAACTCTACTTCTAACCTTTGGTATGTCTTGATTGTTCTTCATTATAATTTGATTGATAAGGCCTTGACAAGAAATAGAGATCTTTTAACCTTCCTTGTTATTAAGTAAAGGAAAATGCTTAAGCTGGAATTCATTATAGATGATGAACCAATAAAGTAGAAAACTAATATTCATGACTTTGTGTTCATTGAAAAACCTTAACCTTTAGGAATCATTAGTTTTCAGGAGAGTCCATAAAGTTAAACCGAGCAGCACAAGGACAGATGTGGAGAAGCAGGGAGGGGAGTAGATCGTGAACAGCATTACCATTTAACATTGGTTGAGCAACATTCTTCTATTCTCCAGGCTCTCAGCAAGTAGCAAAACATTTTCAGAGCTCAGATTCCTCAAGGAATCTACCAGGGGAAGTAAGCTGCTTTCTAAAACAATACAAAATGGTAAGTCTCCCAATGTATGTGGGACTTAAGCTGTGGATATAGAGAAATCATTCCCACTCACTCTACTCCAGGTTATTGAGGCCCATGGGAGATCAGTTATTAGCTTCATTTGGGATAATACAGAGCTTTCCTGTGCGTGTGTGTATGTGTGTGTGTGTGTGTGTGTGTGTATTTCAGTTTTCTTTTGCCTCAAAAATGTATCCAATAAACCACCCCAAACCTCAGAGTCTTAAAATGATGATTGTTTCCTGTAAGTCTATGGGTTGGCTTGGTTGTTCTGCAGATCTGGGTTGGGTTAGGGTGATCTCGACTCTTCTTGCTTGTGAGTCTGCAGTCAGGTGGCAGGCTGCCTGGGGGCTGGCTAATCTAGGATGGCCTCAGTTCTCCTGCACATGTCCCTCACATTCCCTCCAGTAAGCTCAGGTTTGATCTCACACTGGTGACAGAATTACAAGGGCGAGAAGACAGGACATGCAAAGAAGGCAAGCAGGCACTTTTCAAGCCCCTGCTTGTATTATGTTTGCTGACACTGACCAAAGCAAGTCATATGGCTCATCTCTAAGTCACAGTGGGAGAGAACTACAAAGCCACAGGGCAAAGTGTGTAGATATTGAGAGAAAATTAATTCTGGTGATTAATACTGACCATTCTGAATGTAAATGGAGAGTTGAAGTTAAGAGTTAAGATTATCCTCCTCACTTACCCTTGTGTTCATAATGGGATATGGAAGAGCAGGTACTGATTTCATCTACTCCAGATAATAAACTAGATGTAGTCTTGCTGTTATTAATAAATGCTTTTTTTCCCAAGTGTTCTCCCAGAAGGGAGAAAAGGGGATTGCTTCATTTTTTTCAGATGAAAGTAGTCTTGTCTGTTAATTAACACAGTATTCCAGAAAAGAAAGACATGAACCCTTAGTAAGGTACAGTCTTGATGTGGGATTTCTGTCTGAACTACTCTGCATCTGAACCTACTTCAAGAATAGCTAACAGTACTTTACTGTTCCATCTACAATTTCCAACAGCTTATTGAGCACACATTATGAGCTGATAATGAAGTTTTATTGCTCCAATTCACCCCTTAAATGTTTTGTTGTGGGAGACTGGGTCTCATTATGACTCCAAAATTATGCCTTCAACTAGTTCATTCTTCCTTTCTTTTTGAATTTCATGGTTGGTGATACATTTATTTCTGATTTTTAATCCCAAACTTACTATAGATCACTTTATCAATATATCTATGACATGATCAAGGTAAAGACTCTAATTCTCATCTTTTTTCCATTGTAATCTATCTGATAATTTCTTGTTTTTGTCTGGGATAACCCACTAGGCCTTAGAGAATATGTAGTGTGCATTCATGAACTTATTTTAAACTCCTAATTTATTCGTTGCTTCTTTCTGTCACCATCATCTCTTTTATATTTATGTCTACTATTGATTGCTTGCTGACCTCCCATTTCCCTTGAGAGAAGAGTTATTAACTGTATGTTATCACAAATCAGTATGTCTTTATAGTAGAGGACACTAATTCTCAGCAGGGTGATGTGGCTTGTGCAATGTGATTAAGTGTGTAAGTGAAAGAAGAAGGATTCAAAACCCAATCTTGTCAAAATATCAAGTATTTACTGGCTATTCATATAGGGAACCAAGCCAAATTTAACCAACGACATTTGAGAAGTAGATTGTTTTCTTTGCAAAAAATTAATATTTCTTCAATATTTAAAGTGATTCCAAGCATAAGCTCTCTTCTAAAAGGGAGCTAAATTATGCACATAAAAAAGTACTGATGCATTTTTCGAGACCAACTTTTAATTTTTTACTTTACAAGATAATATTATGGGGACTAGACAGAAAAGAGCCAAACTACATTATGTGTCACAGCTTTGCTCTCACCTCTAATAAGTGCGGCTTTTCCATTCTTAATGCAGTTCAATTTTTGACATGCGATTCATGACTTAACTATGTTTTCTGTTGCGGGACATTATTCAAGGTATTTTAGAAGCATGCTGTATCATGTTTATTCAAGACAGTTGCTAAAATATGCACTTTTATTGTGTAAATTCTAGACTGAGAGGTATTTTTTGTGTGACACTCCCCTGCCCCCCAGAATATATAACACTTTCTCAAGAATACCTGAAGAAGGTAACAAGGTCAAAAGGTGAGATGAACTGAATGAAATGTTGTTAATGAGCATAGGAGGATATTCAGGAAAAGGATTGGAAAGAAAGAAAATGAAAATTTTAAAGTTTTTTCTTTTAAATTTGCTGTAAATAAATAAACAAAAGAAGCTAGTAACTTTTTTCCTTTTTTTTTTTTTGAGAATGAGTCATAAACATGCCTCTTTTGATTTTCTCCTCATTTCAGTTTACTCCCTCATCATTAATACAATCTTTAGTCCTGGAGTGTCAGAACCACATCCAATAGAGGGTTGGAAAGATTTTAATAGTAACTTTAACTTGCCATTAATATAGTGAGTGGACAGAAATACCTGATATAACTAGGCAGCTTCAAAAAGTAATGGTTTAGGGCTTCCCTGGTGGCGCAGTGGTTGAGAGTCCGCCTGCTGATGCAGGGGACATGGGTTCGTGTCCCGGCCCGGGAAGATCCCACATGCCACGGAGCGGCTGGGCCCGTGAGCCATGGCCGCTGAGCCTGCACATCCGGAGCCTGCGCTCCGCAACGGGAGAGGCCACAACAGTGAGAGGCCCACGTACCACAAAGAAAAAATAATAATAAAATAAAAAAAAAAAAAAAAAAAGTAATGGTTTAGATACTGCAAATGTTGCTCTGTCACTATAGTGAAGGATTTGACATATTTTCGAATGAAGAGGAAGTCACTGTTTTAGTAGAGACTGCTTTCTGATGTTATGGGAAGAGATGAACTTCTTTATTTACACATACAAAGTCCAAAAAGGACAGAATTTTACTGCACTAAATCTGAACCAGCCACCCTTAGCAGAATGAAAATTGTCATGCAGCATTTTAACACTATTGTCAGCTCAATGTTCTGTGGTTCTGTGGTTTTTCATGTAGGTCAAGTGGTAATAAAATCTAAAAGGTTTTTAAGAATGACTTTTTGTTATAAAGGACATTATTGGGATAACTGGAAAATCTTGAATGAGGTCTAAGGATTACATGCCAGTAATGCATCATTATTAATTTCCTGGTCTTTGTGGTAATGTTGTGGTTATGTAGGAAAAAGTCCTTATTTGTAGGAAATACAGATTAAAGTATGCAAAGGTGAAGTGGCTTAAGTCAACAATTTACTCTTCACTGGTTTCAGAAAAAGAAATTATCTTTCAACTATATTACAACTCTTTGTAAGCTTGTGAGCCTATCAAAATTCAATAAAATATTTTAAAGTAAAAAGAATGACATTTTAAAACAATTGTTTCAAAGATACTATTATAATGATAATATTTTATGAAAGTAACCATAATTTAATTCTTAATAGTTAAGAAAATTTTATTATGGCCATTTTTGAATAATGTATTTGATTTTTAATTTTACCCATTTTTAAGTTTTAATAGATATAAGAAGATACATAATTCATTTATAAGTGCTCAAGTAATATCAGGTAATAATGACTCTGGCTAATGTCAGTGTTAAATGCAGCAATGAAATGATAAATCACATATTAAACTTCACATAAGCATATTATAAATAAAATAATGTCCTAATGAGAAAGTGACACAATTTGGAATATTTAGCAAGGGAAGGTATTTCTGAATTATCATAACAAAGGGTGACACAACCTGAATGTGTTATGAGATAAAGTCAGATATTGTGGTGGTCATAAACAGCTCTTCTAATCTTGGTATATGGAGTGAATAACAGGGAAGGGTCAACTTAAGACTAGAGCTTAGTTAAAAACAGAAGATAAAAATATTATGTGTAGCAGGCTGACATATGCAGAGTATAAAAATCAGTCTAAGAAGAGGGAGTGAGGGTATTGAAAAAGAAGAATGCAAAAACATGCAAACAAAAAAACAGGGTGATATATGGTATTACTAGTTCAAATGTGGTTACATAGCAATGTTCAAGTGTGATAGGCCTCTTTTTAATGTTAGAATTTTATTTTGTAGGCTAGAATGATTTTATATGATAAAACTGATGAATCGATCTCTTCCAAAGAGGTGTGTATCTTTACAGTGGCTTGTGTGTCCCAGATAGAGTTCAACTCCCTTGCTTGATGAAAACTGTGAAAGCTTCTTATTTCTTTTGAATATATTTTTACACAGCTGCCTTGTATGATTTAGCACAGAATTTCTTCAGTAGATTAATTTAAAAACAATTGATTTAGTGAAATACTATTTTTTGAAACAGTACCTTGTTAGTCTTTATTCATTTACTGATTTCTTTAATGGATTCTGAATATCCGTAAAAAGTATATTGTTTACTTTTAAAACTTCTTAGGCTTTATGAACAGGAATCATCCTGAATATATTTATAAATAACTCTTTTTACTAAATATTATAGTTTTGGATATTAGTCCATATCAATGAATGTATATTTAATCTAATCCTTTACTGTTTTATTATATTCATTCTTTGTACTCAGGCTTTTAAAGTGGGTCAGTTATAAACAACAAATTGAAGGAGTTATCTTCTTTGTTTATTATGCATTTGCACTCCGTCTTTTAACTGCAAAATTCAGTGAATTTATATTTATTATAACTGATATATTAGGTTTATCTTTACATATTAGTTTGTGTTACTTTTCTGTTTCTATGTCAAGATACTTGACCCACAGAAATTGAGAGATAGTAAATGTGTTGTTCTAAACCACTAAGTTTTGTTGTTGCTATGCAGCAATAGATAAGTGATAAAAATCACTAAAATATTAAGATAAAACAACTGCTTAACTAACATTCTTTTTGAAGAATGACTTTGACCATGTATTTCTCACCTTCATTAGTTCGTTATGCAGTGGTAAATCATTAAGATATTTGATTCATTATCTGAGATAATGCATATTTTATTCTCCTTTTTATACATAGAATCACTGCTTTCTAAAGATTCTGTTACTGAATGAATATCTTTGGGAAGAATGTGTGCAGTAGTTATAAGAAGAATAACGTCAGCTCATGTGGCTGTCCTGGGATGCAATAAATTTTATGATGCAGAAAGATCCATCATTGGTACTTTTCATATACACTAAGTACCTTTGGTTTATCCTTCCAGAGTCATCCTACACTCTTCTCCTTCCAGATATCTGCCCTTGGAAGATGACTCTATGGACTTCATCCATGGCTTCCCCACTTGCTAGATTCCTATTGGGTTCAGATAACTTGAAAACCTGGGTAGGAAGTCAGAAGATGGTTGGAAAGTGAGGTTGAGACATTTATTCCTTTGTTGTCCTGACTGTGCCGTTCTGTCGGACTGATTATGTCACAGGCTGGAAGGCAACTGGTCCTCTCAAGGTAGCCTGCTCCTTAGGAATTTCTTTCTGTATTGTTATTGTAACCGTTTCCTTTCTAGTATCCCTAGCTGTAGTATGACACACTATTCATAGTGGTCACCTCATACAAATATGTATAAAATATTTCTTTGTAATTAAAATTTCCTCAAATTATTCTGAGTATGCTTTCTGTTTCCTCTTGTGACTCTGTCTGATACATCTCATTAACATCCAGAATATAAGTTAAAAAAAGGCCACTTTGATGGCAAGAAACTGCAGATGAGAAAAAGAAGAGCAAAAAACTACTCACTATGTGTTAAATCCAGGAGAAACCTACTTGGTATTATTCTATAGAGAGTTATAAAAAGATCAAAGAGTAAGCCACCAGGTTCTTCATTCCACTGAGGATAGTGTTTACTCTGTTTACCATCATTTTTAACTTTGAAGAAAGATACCTGGGTTTTAACAGAAAGGAAAATTTTACAAGGCTTGCTTACAGATCCTTATCTAAATGCATGCTTTTTTATCACTGCATCTCTTCAAGGTTGCTTCAAAGGTATATTAACCTGTCTCCTGTTTTCCATTTCTATCATTCCTTATATTGGTTTAGAGCTCCTCAGAAACAGAAATTGAGACAAAGATTTCAGTGCCAATAGAGTTGTTAAGGGGGGAGGTAATCTCAGAATTACTCCCCTGTAAGGCAGGAACTCCAAAAAAGGATTAAGTATCAAACTAGTTACCATGTGGCAGCTGAAACTTAACCCCACAAAGGAGCTCTGGGAAACAGTGTAGGAAATTGCTTAATGTTAGCCCACCTAAGCAACAAAGGGTCTGGGGTATTAATATACCAACTCCTGTCAGTAATTGGTCATTAATTCCCCAGAACTTCCAGCTTGCTAAACTTGTGATTAGAATGAACCCTAAGTGCAAGAAAAAGTCCTCAGGCCAAGAAGAAAAAAAAATCCAAGTACTAGCTTTGGGAAGTCTGGCTGGTCTGCAATGAAATGGTAGAGACCAAAGGGATATGTGCAAGGCACGAGCAGTGCCTCCTATGCTGTCTGTAGAAAATTCATTTTCTACACTGCTACCAGAATGTTTTTAGTCAAAAAGTAAATTTGATTCTGTAACCCATTTGCTTAGATATTTCAACGTTTTTCACGGAATTCCTAAAATAAAGTTCAAAATCCTAAACATAATACAAAGAGTGCCTGCAAGATTGAGTCTCAACTACTTTTCCATCTTCATCATCATTTTATGACCTCACTCTACCAACAATAGGCTTCTTTCAGATTTCACAATATAATGTGGCATCTCCCAACATAGGACAACTGTGTAGAGTAGGCCCTCTTTTCCCTATTTAGTTAATGTGTACTCTATTTTCTGATTTTAGCTTATCAATTACTTGTTGGCTAGGATAGCCTTCCCTGATCTCTGTATGTGAAATCTACTAGTATGTCTTTTTATAATAACATATACCTTCTCTTTATCTAATTTACCAGTTATTATTTTGCATTTATTTAAATAATATTTTGTAATGTTTACCTCCACAAATTGATTATATGGTTGAAAGTTTCAGGTTTTTCCCTCCCCAGTTATGTCTCCATCATTTGACACAGTAACTGATGGGTATTCTATAGAGATTCTATAATTAGTTTAAAAAATGAAGTTATTTATAATGTTTGGAGTCATTATTAAGTACATATTTGTGATACTGTTATTACAAATACTGAATAATAATAATAAATAATGAACATTTATCCATATATAGAATGATACTGAACTAAATCCTTTTCTTGTATTACTTTATAAAAGAAAGTTATAATTTATTATTACCTTAACCACAGGAATGTATTGGGCATCTAGTATAAGTAGATACTGTAAGGAACTATTGATGTATAAGACATTCAAACATTTCATGGTCCTGTGGGGACACAACACTTTATGCATGTATATAAGAATAAAACATTATATAACAATTCTATGTATTAGTTGAGTAAGGGATTTATACAAAAGGCGTACTAAGCATTAAATAAATGCTAATGAATATAGAGACAAGCAAATATTAGGGAAATGGCACTAAGGACTATGGTGATATGTCTGGGAAGAAATGGAAAGAACTGTGGCTTTTTAGTAGGTTTTGCAGTGTGGCTAGGTTGGAATAGTTTGACAACAGTGAGAATATTGTAAAAATGATTAATGAACAAAATATTATTTCAAGTATGGCACCATCATTTTACATGAAAATGAAAATCATAAAATGTCTGAAAGTTTATTTACTTCCCAATAATATGAACTAAATTATGTGAAAATCATCACACCTTAACATTTCATTGGAGAAAAGCAAATGCATACAAATATTTCTTCATATAACGCAACTGCTTGACTACTGTTGAACAGATCGTCTCATTAAGAGATACACCAGTGTGGTAGGCTTTTCCCCTTCCTCTTTTCCCTTTCTCTCCTTGGCAGTAGTGCAAATATCAGGACATCATGAAAGCCAAGGACAAGCAATCTTTCCTAAAATTAGAGGCAATCCCATATGTTTGTTAACAAAGGCAGTGTGAATTATTAGAGGTAGTAGAGGATAGTAGTTAAGAATCTGCATAGCAAACAGACTTCTCAGGCTCAAATATGTGATCTGACATTTACTATGTGACCTTGGGCTATTTCATTAGTTTCTCAGAGCCTCAATATTTTTATTTGTAAAATGGGTTTGAAAATAAGATATCTATCATAGAGTTGTCAGAATTAAATGAACTACTTCATGGAAAGTGGTTAGAACAGTGCCTGGCCTATAATGAGCATTAGAGTAACTAATTATCATCTTGAAAAGATATTTTCCTGAGAGACCTGACCATTGGAATAACTTATTTCCCCTTCTTACCCTACACCTTCCCAAATCTCCAAGGAACCAGATATCTAGGGGCATTCAGTAGAAAACCACGAAACCAAAGCACAAACAGCATAGGGAAAGTCTGAATCACAAGAGACAGAAGACTGGAGATAAGAAGAAGAAGAGGAGGGCGTTCAGGGTACGAGAGGTTGCTCTAAAGACCTTGAGAGACATTTGATACCCTATTGTCAATAACTGAGCCCAGGCACCAGTAAGAAAAACCAGGAGAGGGGAAAACAGAGGAATAGGGCAGCAGAACTTGTTCCCAATCTCTACCAGATGAGGATATGGTAAAGGACTGGAATTTACAATTTGAATTGAAAGAAAACAACTTCTTATTGATGCTCTGCATGTGCTAACTAGCTAGAAGTAAATCCTTTAGGATTATAAATTGTATTTGTCTTTTCCTTTCAGGATAAGGTGGTAGTAGTATTCTTAGTACACAGAGAAAAAGAGAATCAGAATATTATTAATTGTGATTTTAAACAATTTATAAATAATGTTAAAATTATGTGTAATTTTATATTTCTCAAGTGTGCTGCATATATGAAGAACTAATGGGTACATAATATTTCCTCATTTTCTAATTGAAGAGACTATTCCTAAGTTTATAGCTACACGTAGTTTACACAATCAGGTGATAATTTCCCATCTTTTTTCTCCACAAGCATTTCTTTTGTTCTATTTGCAGGTTGATGTGTTGTCATTGTGGTTTCCAAAATCTCAGAATTTGTGCCAAAATGTAAAAAGTATGACTATTTATTCATTTTCTCCATTTACTTATGACTATTTAATCATAATATTGTTCCTTAGTTCTCCCTGCAGATCTGTGCAATTAGAGACAGTTAAACAATGTTTCAACTGTGTAGCTTCAAGTTTAGTGGTGATCTTAGAGTTTTCAGAAATTTGCCATGTGTACTGTGCTATCCACTTGCTAATTTAGCTCATAGAAGAGACTTTTGAAATATTTCCCAAAGTCAGAAATTTAGTGATCTTAAGTTAGAATCCATAAACTCTAATTTTAGTATTCTAATAGGTTTCCTTTTGAGAGAAAGATGTTTTTATTTCTGGAATTTTTGTTTGCTCACTTAAAAAAAAAAGAATAGGATGGTTTTGGAAAATAAATCATGCCTTCTAGACAAATAGATTCAAGTAATTAGAGAAGTTTAAGTGCAGGAATAAGGTTAAAAAAATTTTTAAATCAGATATAAATCTGATAGTAAAAATTGTAGGAAGCATACATATTTATCTCTTTCTTATTTGTAATAAATAAAAAATAATCAAAATATTTTGCATTTTTATGACTCTTCTTTAACTAGTCATGTTCTGGCTTACTAAAGTGACAGTTCTGTTTAATTGTGGATATAGAACTCATTAAATAATTTTAACTTTGGTGGTTACTGTGGAAGAAATAGATATAGGAAATGAATGTAGCAATCTTCTTTCTAGGAAGCTTTCCTAAAACTCTCTTAATAATTCAAATGTATTCCAGTTATGATATAATTGCATAAACCTTATGATTTGTTGTTGCTAGACTCCATTTTTCATTTAATTATTAGCTCTTATAAGTAGACCATATTTTATTAGGAATAGTTATTGTGAAAACATAATTAACATTGTTAAAACACTGAAGGCACTTGATTTTCTCAATTATTTGCAGTTGTCTTTCTAAAAGAAGAAATTACGAAAGAAAACTATTTCTAAACTCATTTTTAAATGAATTCAAATTAGTTTTCAAGTGTTTAAAATATTATTCATTATTTTTTATTCATTTAGTATATGTTGTATTATTCATGTGGTTTTGATTCCCCTTTGTAAGGAAAATATTCTGAAAGCATTTCACAGCACTTTATCCAATTCTAAAGAAAGTTACATTATAACTAAGTAAAACATATTTAATTGACAGATGAATAAATGTTACATGACCTATTTAATCACAACTATTAATATGGAAAAATTTGGGACAAGTTTAAATAACTAAATAATTGTTCATGTTATTTCTCATTCAACACATTTGTTCCCATGAGCTGGCCAGACAACTGCTTTTAGCAATTTCAGCAATTTAGCTTTTAGCTTTTTAAAGATTACTCTCAACACATTATATTAATTCCCTAGAGTTAGATATTAAGTAAATCTCCTCAGTTCTGTTAAAAGAAGTATACTCTTTATTTAATTTGCTGGGAAAAAAATGCACTGAAGTCAAATGTTATAACAATCATTTTTAAAGTGGAAATGTACATGCCAATTAAACCATTTCTGTTGTGCTTTAACAGTACCTCTTATCACAATAACACATTTTCAATTTTCTATTTTTAATACTATGGAAAATTTTAAATTACCCTCAAAAACATCTTAGAACATTACTGCAGGGAATGTTTAAGTGGTCTTTTAAGTTTAATACATACCAAAGAAAATAAATAAAACTGAATTAAAACCTGGAAAACCTGGACTACTAGTTTAGAGTTTAATAAGAATTGGTTATGAGAAGTTGACATTGCAGAATTCTGTAAAAGATATATATTTTTTAAGAATGCAAATACATCTGAGATGTTGTGAACTTATACTGCACAATTAAGACTTTTTTTAAGCCCATAGATTCTCACTTTTTTTCATCTCTTAAAATTGTGGTAAAAAACACATAGCATAAAATTTACCATTTTAACCATTTCTAAGTGTGCAGTTCAGTGGTATTAATTTTATTCACATCATTGTACAATCATTCTACAAAATGTTTTCATTTTGCAAAACTGAAACTCTATATCCATTAAAAAACAGCTCCCCATTTTGCCCTCTCCCTGGTTCTGGCAACCACCATTCTACTTACTCTCTGTTTCTATGAATTTGACTACTCTATATATCTCATATAAACGGGATCATACAATATTTGTCTTTTTGTGACTGAATTAATTCACTTAGCTTTGTCTTTTAATTTCATCCATGGTGTAGCATTTCTCAGAATTTCCTTCCACTCTAAGGCTTACTAATATTCCATTATATACATATACCACATTTTGTTTATCCATTCATCCATCAATGGACACTTAATTACTTCTACCTCTGAACTACTGTGAATAGTGCTTCCACTAACATGGGGATGAAAATATCTCTTTAATATCCCGATTTCAATTGTTTTGGGTATATATCCAGTAGTAGGACTGCTGGATACACTCTTTATTTTTAAATTTCGATACTTGGTCACTGTAACTTCCATGGATGTGATTTCAATTTGGTACTATATTTAACTTACAAAAAAAGACCATACTACCATAGTTAGTTATGATTATTAATTAAATTATAATTTGAGGTTATTTATTAATTAAATTATAAATTGAGGGAATATTTTTATGAATTTTAAAATTTATTTCATTCATCATTAAATATTTGTTGAAGTACTACTATATTCCTGTGTGCTTCACACAAACATGGATATTAAGTGACTAAACTGTAACACACCTGAACTATGGTGGGTTGATGGGAGGGAAGTTTAGTGATATAAAAGAGAAAGAAAATTGTGCATTTAATATAGAGACTGTTTTCTTCTGGGATCCCAGTAAAAAAGTAATTCAAGATGAGATAATATTAACCTATCCAATCATTAAAATGCCATGGGGAAGGATAACATATCAGCAAACATGTATCAGATAAAGCATGTTCCTATTAGAGTCAAAAGTCACTGCTAATTTAACAAATCAAGTTGTTAGACAGGAATTGGCAAAGATATTTTTCTGGAGAAATAAACTGATAAAGATTCTACTTTAAAGAATTTGAACATTTTCAGGCTCATATACAAAGACTTTCTGCATTTAATAATTAGGAACTTATTGCCACGTGATAAAAAGAAACACAAATAAACAAAAATAGCTTTGACAGAGAAAAGTATCATCTGAACCTAGGCATTGTTGTATATCTATATCCTAGAAAAATATTTGGTAAATTCCCATGTATGGCTCTGGTGTCTTCTTTATGCTTACAGTGCAATGCCTGATTTCTGTTTTTATGAAAATAAATAGATTAGAAAATGGTGATCTTTGACTATTATAAACAATATTAAGATCTGTTGTGTCTCTTTTTCCAGATACCAACACATAGATATTACAAAAACATGTAATGTCTATGTAACTGCTTTGGGAAATGTCACTCTGTATAGAAACTGCTCTTAATTGCTGGTTAATATATCTGTTAGAGACAGCCTCTCCAGGGAAATTGTCTCAAATGAAGCAGCATAGTTATGAGTATATGTTAACAAAGACATTTCTACCTCAAGAGGGGCAATAAGTGAGAACACTTCTCTTCAAAGAAATCACTTGTACCTATGAAACTTAGCTGTAGGTTCGGGTTAAAGCCCTTTGTTTCAGTCCATCAATCAATAGATCTTCCTTTCTGAACTACTCTCTCTTAAAAGGAAAAATCTGGGACTTCCCAGGCAGTCCAGTGGTTGAGACTTCGCCTTCCAATGCAGGGGGTGCAGGTTAAATCCCTGGTCGGGGAGCTGGGATCCCACATGCCTTGGGACCAAGGAGCCAAAGCCTAGAACAGAAGCAATGTTGTAACAAGTTCAATAAAGACTAAAAATGGTCCACATCAAAAAAAATAAAATGTTTTTTAAAAAAAAAGAAAAATCTCACTAAAATGGCATGAATGAGAAAAACTGTGTGTGCAATATGTGAATGCTGACTAAGCCTGCCTTCTTTAAGATAATAATGGAAGGTAGCAGAGGAAAAACAATAAAAAACTTTGATCTGAATTCCTTGGTATGATGAAACATCTGTGTCATTACTTATATTAAGAAACCAAGGTTGATTTAGGAAATAAAAGAGGGCCATGTCTGATTTGGGGTATACCCTAAGATAATATTGTGTAGTCATAGTTGTTCAAGTTTTTATTCATTCATTTATTCACTTGTTTGTTTATTAAACTATATGTATTCATCTCACTTAAAATTTTATTTTTGATAAATCAGTTTTTTTGGTAGTCACTTAAATATTATGCCTTAAGAAGTCCCTTCAAATAGTTTCCTAGAGTTCCCTAGCAGTAGAATTTTCTATGATGACAGAAATGTTTTATATCTGTGCTGCCCAACATGGTTAGGTAGTAACCTTGTATGGCTATTGAGCACTTCAGATTTGAGTAATATAACTGAGGGACTTAAATATAAAGTTTATTCACTTTTAATTAAAATTTATAAAGTCATACATGGCTAATGGCTACTCAACTGGCCAGAAAAGATCTCGACAAAGGGATTTGCACATAGACTGGACAAAAAATTTTTGTCTTCATCCATTTCATGAGTATTAGGAATGAGGGCTTGCTTTAGCAGAGTTTTATTTTCTACAATATTTTTAAAGTTTGAATTACTGTTCACTTGACAGAAAAGAAAGAAGTTAAATAGAAATTAGTTTCAGGATTAAATATCAGGCTTTCGTGTTGTCAGTTTCTTTCTCTGAATATAATCAGTAACCAAAAAAAAGGACAATGATAAATGCTAAAAATAAGACCAAAACCAAAAAACACATTATTTTGAGGTACATATTTCCTTATATTTTTCTTAGAGGTTGATGTCAATTGTTCATTCTTGGTTATGTGCCCTTCATACTTTAATATATTCATACATTTTGTCAATGGAAAACCTCTTTTATGACCACCATGTTTTCTTTTATTATCTTCTCTGCTTTTTCTTTTTTTGTATTATATATATATATTTTTTATTGAAGTATTTTTGATTTATAATGTTGTGCCAATCTCTGCTGTACAGCAAAATGACTCAGTTATACACATATATACATTATTTTTAATATTTTTTCCATTATGGTTTATCAGTTTATCACAGGACATTGAATATATTTCCCTGTGCTACATATTAGGACCTTGTTGTTTATCCATTTTAAATGTAATAGTTTGCATCTACCACCCCAAACTCTCAGTTCATCCCTCTCCCACCCCACCTCCCCCTTGGAAACCATGAGTCTGTTCTCTATGTCTTAGTCTGTTTCTATTTTGTAGATAGGGTCCTTTGTGCCATATTTTAGATTCCACATATAAGTGATATCATATGGTAGTTGTCTTTCTCTTTGTGACTTACTTCACTTAGTATGATAATCTCTAGTTTCATCCATGTTGCTGCAAATGGCATTATTTCATTCTTTTTTATGGCTGAGTAGTATTCCATTGTATATATGTACCACATCTTCTTTATTCATTTATCTGTCAATGGACATTTAGGTTGTTTCCATATTTTGGCTATTGTGAATAGTGCTACTATAAACATAGGGATGCATGTATCTTTTTGAATTATAGTTTTGTTTGGGTATATTTACAGGAGTGGGATGCTGGATCATATGCTAATTCTATTTTTAGTTTTCTGAAGAACCTCCATACTGTTCTCCATAGTGGCTGTACCAACTTACATTCCCACCAACAGTGTAGGAGGGTTCCCTTTTCTCCACACCCTCTCCCAGCATTTATTGTCTGTAGACTTTTTGATGATGGCCATTCTGACGGGTGTGAGGTGATAAATCACTGTAGTTTTGATTTGCATTTCTCTAATAATTAATGATGTTGAACATCCCTTCATGTGTCTACTGGTCATCTGTATGTCTTCTTTGGAGAAATGTCTATTAAGGTCTTCTGCCCAATTTTCGATTGGGTGGTTTGTTTTTTTGTTGTTGAGTTGTATGAGCTGTTTGTATATTTTGGAGATTAATCCTTTGTCAGTTGCTTCATTTGCAAATATTTTCTCCCATTCCGTAGGTTGTCTTTTTGCTTTTTTTATGGTTTCCTTTGCTATGCAAAAGCTTTTAAATTTGATTAGGTCCCATTTGTTTATTTTTGTTTTTATTTCCATTGCCTTGGGTCTTCTCTGCTTTTTCTTGTAGATCGTTCATAAATACGTAGGGTCAAAACTCTAAGAGCTCCTTATTCCTCTTCACAGTCATCAGTTCCCTGCTTTGGACTGGCTACTAATACTTCTCTGATATTTTAAAACTAATTTTCAAGGGACCTTCAAGATGGCGGAGGAGTAAGAAATGGAGATCAACTTCCTCCCCACAAATACATCAAAAATACATCTACATGTGGAACACCTCCTAAAGAACATTTATTGAATGCTGGCAAAAGACCTCAGACTTCCCAAAAAGGGACAGATGCCCTCAGGCAACCTACATGCAGAGGCAGGGCCAAATCCAAAGCTGGACCCCAGGAGATGTGGGAACAAAGAAGAGGAAGGGAAATCTCTCCCAGCATTCTCAGGAGCAGTGGATTAAATTTCCACAATCAACTTGATGTATCCTGCATCTGAGGAATACCTGAATAGACAATGAAGCATCCCAAAATTGATGCGGTGGACATTGGGAACAACTGTAGACTTGGGATTTGCTTTCTGCATCTAATTTGTTTCTAGTTTTATGTTTATCTTAGTTTAGTATTTAGAGCTTATTATCATTGGTAGATTTGTGTATTGACTTGGTTGCTCTCCTCTTTTTTTTTAAAAAAAAAAAAAAATATATATATATATATATATGTTTTTTCCTTTTTCTCTTTTTGTGAGTGTGTATGTATATGCTTCCTTGTGTGATTTTGTCTGTATACCTTTGATTTTATGACTTGTCCTAGGGTTCTCTCTTTCCTTTTTTTTTTTTGTTTTTTTTGTTTTTAGTATAGTTTTTAGCAGTTGTTATCATTGGTGGATTTGATTTCTTTCTTTTTTTTAAATTACTTTTTATTTTTAATGATTTTTTAATTTTTATTTTAATAACTTAATTTTACTGCATTTTATTATTTTTTCTTTCTGTCTTTCTTTTATTTTCTCCCTTTTCTACGGAGCTGTATGGCTGAAAGGGACTTGATGCTACAGCCGGGTGTCAGGCCTGAGCCACTGAGGTGGGAGAGCCGAGTTCAGGACATGGCTCTACAAAGACATCCTGGCCCCACATAATATCAAACAGCAAAAGCAGTCCCAGAGATCTCCTCTACATGCTAGTACACAGCTCCACTCTATGACCAGCAAGCTACAGTGCTAGACACCCTATGCCAAACAACTATCAAGAGAGGAACACAACCCAACCCATTAACAGACAGGCTGCCTAAAATCACAATAAATTCATAGACATCCCAAATCACACCATGGGACACCGTCCTGCCCACCAGAAAGAAGAGATCCAGCCTCATCCACTAGAACGAAGGCACCAGTCCCCACCACCAGGAAGCCTAAACAACCCAATGAACCAACCATACCCACTGAGGGCAGACACCAAAAACAATGGGAAATAAGAACCTGCAACCTGCGAAAGAGAGACCCTAAACACAGTAAGTTAAGCAAAATGAGAAGACAGAGATATACACAGCAGATGAAGGAGCAAGGTAAAAACCCAGCAGACAAAACAAATGAAGGGAAATAGGCAGCCTACCTGAAAAAGAATTCAGAGTAATGATAGTAAAGATGATCCAAAATCTTGGAAATAGAGTGGAGAAAATAGAAGAAATGTTTAACAAGGACCTAGAAGAATTACATTAAATGCACCAACATTCGAATTATAGGGGTCCCAGAAGAGGAAGAGAAAAAGAAAGGAACTGAGAAAATATTTGAAGAGATTATAGTTGAAAACTTCCCTAATATGGGAAACAAAATAGTCAATCAAGTCCAGGAAGCACAGAGAGTCCCATACAGGATAAATCCAAGGAGAAAAACGACAAGACACATATTAATCAAACATTAAAAAATTAAGTACAAAGAAAAAATATTAAAAGCAGCAAGAGAAAAGCAATAACATACAAGGGAATCCCCATAAGGTTAACAGCTGATCTTTCACCAGAAACTCTACAAGCCAGAAGGAGTGGCAGGACATATTTAAAGTGATGAAAGGGAAAAACCTACAACCAAGATTACTCTACCCAGCAAGGATCTCATTCAGATTTGATGGAGAAATTAAAACCATTACAGACAAGCAAAAGCTGAGAGAATTCAGCACCACCAAACCAAGTTTACAACAAATGCTAAAGGAACTTCTCTAGGCAGGAAACACAAGGCAAGGAAAAGACCTACAATAACAACCCCAAAACGATTAAGAAAATGGTAATAAGACCATACATATCAATAACTACCTTAAATGTAAATGGATTAAATGATCCAACCAAAAGGCACAGGCTTGCTGAATGGATACAAAAACAAAACCCCTCTATATGCTGTCTACAAGAGCCCCACTTCAGATCTAGGGACACATACAGACTCAAAGTGAGGGGATGGAAAAAGATATTCCATGCAAATGGAAATCAAAAGAAAGCTGGAGTAGCAATACACACATCTGATAAAATAGACTTTAAAATAAAGAATGTTACAAGAGACGAGAGGACACTACACAATGATCAAGGGATCAATCCATGAAGAAGATATAACAATTATAAATATATATGCATGCAACATAGGGGCACCTCAATACATAAGGCAACTGCTAACACCTATAAAAGAGGAAATCGACAGTAACACAATAATAGTGGGGGACTTTAACACCTCACTTACACCAATGGACAGATCATCTAAAATGAAAATAAATAAGGAAACACAAGCTTTAAATGATACATTAAACAACATGGACATAATTGATGTTTATAGGACATTCCATCCCAAAACAACAGAATACACTTTCTTCACAAGGGCTCATGGAACATTCTCCATAATAGATCATATCTTGAGTGACAAATAAGCCTTGGTAAATTTAAGAAAATAGAAATTGTATCAAGTATCTTTTCTAACCACAACGTTATAAGACTAGATATCAATTACAGGGAAAAAAACTCTAAAAAATACAAACAACTGGATGCTAAACAATACACTACTAAATAACGAAGAGATCACTGAAGAAATCAAAGAGGAACTCAAAAAATAAATAGAAAAAAATGATAATTTGAGAAGATAAAGAAAATTGATAAACCATTAGTCAGACTCATCAAGAAATAAAGGGAGAAGCCTCAAATTAACAGAACAAGAAATGAAAAAGGAGAAGTAACAAATGACACTGTAGAAATACAAAGGATCATGAGAGATTACTACAAGCAACTATATGCCAATAAAATGGACAACTTGGAGGAAATGGACAAATTCTTAGAAAAGCACAACCTTCTAGCCTGAACCAGGAAGAAATAGAAAATATAAACAGACCATTCATGAGCACTGAAATTAAGACTGTGATTAAAAATCTTCCAACAAACAAAAACCCAGGACAAGATGGTTTCACAAGCTAATTCTATCAAACATTTAGAGAAGAGCTAACACCTATTTTTCTCAAACTCTTCCAAAATATAGCAGAGGTAGGAACACTCCCAAACTCATTCTCCAAGGGCACCATCACCCTGATATGAAAACCAGACAAAGATTTCACAAAAAAGAAAACTTCAGGCCAATAGCACTGATGAACATAGATACAAAAATCCTCAACAAAATACTGGCAAACAAAATCCAACAGCCCATTATAAGGATCATACACCATGATCAAGTGGGGTTAATCCCAGGAATGCAAGGATTCTTCAATATACATAAATCAATCAACCTGATGAACCATATTAACAAATTGAAGGAGAACAACCGTATGATCATCACAATAGATGCAGAAAAAGCTTTTGACAAAATTCAACATTCATTTATGATAAAAACCCTCTAGAAAATAGGCATAGAGGGAACTTACCTCAACATAATAAAGGCTGTTTATGACAAACCCACAGCGAACATCATTCTCAATGGTGAAAAACTGACACCATTTCCACTAAGATCAGGAAAAAGACAAGGTTGCTCACTCTCACCACTACTATTCAACATAGTTTTTGAAGTTTTAGCCACAGCAATCAGAGAAGAAAAAGAAATAAAAGTAATCCAAATTGGAAAAGAAGAAGTAAAACTGTCACTGTTTGCAGATGACATGATACTGTACATAGAGAATCTTAAAGATGCTTCCAGAAAACTATTAGAGCTAATCAATGAGTTTGGTAAGTAGCAGGATACAAAATTAATGCACAGAAATATCTTACATACCTATACGCTAATGATGAAAAATCTGAAAGAGATATTAAGTAAACACTCCCATTTATGATTGCAACAAAAAGAATAAAATGTCTAGGAATAAACCTATCTAAGGAGACAAAAGACATGTACACAGAAAACTATAAGACACTGGTGAAAGAAATTAAAGATGATACAAAGAGATGGAGAGATATACCATGTTCTTGGATTGGAAGAATCAGCATTGTGAAAATGACTATACTACCCAAAGCAATCTACAGATTCAATACAATCCCTATCAAACTACCACTGGCATTTTTCACAGAACTAGAACAAAAAATTTCACAATTTGTATGGAAACACAAAAGACCCTGAATAGCTAAAGCAATCTCGAGAAAGAAAAACAGAGCTGGATGTATCAGGCGCCCTGACTTCAGACTATACTACAAAGCTACAATAATCAAGAAATTATGGTACTGGCATGAAACAGAAATATAGATCAATAGAACAGGATAGAAAGCCCCAAGATAAACCCACGCACATATGGTCACCTTATCTTTGATGAAGGAGGCAAGAATATACAATGGAAAAAAAGACAGCCTCTTCAATAAGTGGTGCTAGGAAAACTGGACAGCTACATGTAAAAGAATGAAATTAGAACACTCCCCTAACACCTTACACAAAAATAAACTCAAAATGGATTAAAGACCTAAATGTAAGGCCAGACACTATAAAACTCTTAGAGGAAAACATAGGCCGAATACT
Source organism: Physeter macrocephalus (assembly GCF_002837175.3). NCBI lineage: Eukaryota > Metazoa > Chordata > Mammalia > Artiodactyla > Physeteridae > Physeter > Physeter macrocephalus. The sequence goes on along the minus strand of NC_041220.1, from coordinate 42,645,434 downwards.
CTTTGACATAAATCACAGTAACATGTTTTATGACCCACCTCATAGAGTAATAAAAATTAAAAAACAAACAACCCAATCCAAAAATGGGCATAAGACCTAAATAGACATTCCTCCAAAGAAGATATACGGATTTCCAACAAACACATGAAAGGATGGTCAACATCACTAATTATTAGAGAAATGCAAATAAAAATAACAGTGAGGTATCACCTCACACCTGTCGGAATGGCCATCATCAAAAAACCTACAAACAATAAATGATGGATTGGGTGTGGAGAAAATGAACCCTCTTGCACTGTTGTTGGGAATGTACATTGATAAAGCCACTATGGAGAACAGTATGGAGGTTCCTTAAAAAACTAAAAATAGAACTACTATACGACCCAGCAATCCCATTACCAGGCATATACCCTGAGAACCATAATTCAAAAAGAGTCATGTACCACAATATTCATTGCAGTTCTATTTACAGTAGCCAGGACATGGAAGCAACCTAAGTGTCATCAACAGATGAATGGATAAAGAAGACGTGGCACATATACAATGGAATATTACTCAGCCTTAAAAAAAATGAAGTTGAGTTATTTGTAGTGAGGTGGATGGACCTAGAGTCTGTCATACAGAGTGAACTAAGTGAGAAAGAGCAAAACAAATACCATATGCTAACACATATATATGGATCTAAAAGAAGAAAAAAAAATGGTTCTGAAGAACCTAGGGGCAGGACAGGAATAAAGATGCAGTTGTAAAGAATGGACTTGAGGATATGGGGAGGAGGAAGGTTAAGCTGGGATGAAGTGAGAGAGTGGCATGGACATATATACACTACCAAATGTAAAATAGATAGCTAGTGGGAAGCA
>NC_041220.1:42633677-42644547 GCF_002837175.3 Physeter macrocephalus | reverse complement strand
ACCAGCCCACTGCTTTGTGACCACCTAAAGGGGAGGAATAGGGAGGGTGGGAGGGAGATGCAAGAGGGAGGGGATATGGGGATATATGTATATGTATATCTGCTTCACTTTGTTATACAGCAGATACTAACCATTGTAAAGCAATTATACTCCAAAAAGTTGTTTAAAAATAAATGAATAAAATAAAACTAATTTTCACAAGTCTGGAATGTATATATCTAATTATTCTCCATCCTCACCCTCCCATTCTATGGTGACTTGCTAGGACCTCTTCTTTTTTTTTTTTTTTTTTTTTTTTTTTTTTGTGGTATGCGGCCTCTCACTGTTGTGGCCTCTCCCATTGCGGAGCACAGGCTCTGGACGTGCAGGCTCAGCGTCCATGGCTCACGGGCCCAGCTGCTCCGCAGCATGCAGGATCTTCCCAGACAGGGGCATGAACCCATGTCCCCTGCATCGGCAGGCGGACTCTCAACCACTGCGCCACCAGGGAAGCCCAGACCTCTTCATTTTTAAGAACATGAGCTCTTTCTTTTTCAGCCTCTTTCTGGCTCTTAAAAAATGAAATATCTGTTGTCACATCTGATTTTATTCAGACCAAATGACAACAACAACCCAAATCTACTTTAGTAAAGTCAAAGGAAATTTAACCTTGAAGGGATAAGAAGGAATACAATATAATAAGTCGCAGAAATTAAGTCTAATTGATTTCTTCAGTTCAACAGGAAAAATAGAAAAATATCTAGAATTAGAATCAGAAGAGCAGTGTTTTTAAAGAGCTTATCAGTTGGACTACCTTTTGGTGAATGAGTCACAGTGAAAATCTGTAGATAGTGGAAATCATTATTATGCTTTACTTCTATTTCAGGTTCAAGAGCCTTTATGGTGTATGGCAGAAAAATTTCATCTATTTCCTGCACTTGGCAAATAGGCCTACAATATGTTAACTACTAAAGCCATTACTTCTGTTCTTTGTTCTAGAATTCAACCTATATCCTCTTGATCATTTTCTGATCTTCTAAATAACAAGTATTTTGCTTTTGAGAATTAGCAGTTACAAGTGTGTACTCCTGCCAAAGTCACACAATACATTCCAATACAAGATACACCTTTAGTATACACAATACATTCCAATACAAGATAAATGACCAGGCTTGTTAACAGAGAACATTATTTTGGCATGAGTCAGTTGAATATACCCGTTTACACAAGGTTTTCATAGCTATATAAAAACACTAGGAATTAACCTGTAAAATCCAGAAAGTGATTATGGTCATGACAGTTAAAGGGAGTAGGGACTTAATGAAAAAGAGATAACCATACATTTTATAAGTGAATCGTTCTATTTAAGATTTTACTATGCATTAAAATTCCATTTTGTCCCATTTTCAGAGTATGAACACCATATAGCTTGAGTCATGGTTGAAACCAAAGTTTGATAACACAGTTCTCTTGTTTAAGGTGTAATATAAACTTATGTAATTCTAAATTCTATATTCATCATAGAATAGTATGATAGTATATGATATATACATAGTATATTATAGGGTATAATAATACTATATCCAAAAATTCCTTGATTTTTTGCTGCAAGTATTAATACTTTTTATTTCATAATAATCAACATTTGTGGGAAATTCTTAGGTTATATATGTATGAAGAAACTGTTCTTCAGCTATGTTATTTTTCTTCATTTTATTTTTTTCTTTGTATTTGTCTATGTGAGACCAACAACAAAGTAAAGAAACAAAAGGCAATCAATTAAAATCTTATTATGAATTATCCATGCACTCCTGAGGGTCTCTGAGTTAAAGCACTTAACTCAAGAGAAATGTACCTTGATTTTTTAAAAAAGGTTGCTGTGAATGTTATCAACAAAAATAAGAGGGAAGAAAAAGCTCCAAGCTGTTGTGATTATACACACCCACACCATCAGTGAAAGTCAAGTTTACTGTCCTTAACTGCCAAAGGTGTAAATGAGCATCTGAGGCTAGTGCTAATTACAGCAATCTAAAGACAGAAACTGCTGTTCTTAAGTCTAGAAAGCAAAGTGAGATCCAGCATTGATTTCCAAACTGTGTAATTATAGAACTCCTTCCTGTGATACTATGTGTTTGATCTTAATAATGATAATTCCCATTTAAATCACCCATCTAAAGCATTTTATTTAAAACTGTTTTTAAAGCCTTTATAAATACCAATTTGTAATTACTATCAATGTAAAGATATTTTTAGTTAGTAATGTCATTTGGTATGATTTCTGATGGTCCAAGTTAACTGAACATTCAGAGTAATTTCACTGATAGCCTTTCAAAAAATCAAAATACTGTAAAGAGCCCATATTAATTTTGGCAATGATGCATTAAGTTGCAGATATGGATGACTGATTTGGATTTTGAGGGTGAGGAACTGGCATTGTTGAATTATGTAAGCATAAGTGCTTTTTTTCCTATCTTATGTCTCTTACAGGTAGATGAAGCAGTCTGCTATAGTATAATAGAGCAAACCATGGGTTCATAAAATGAAGTGCCTGAGTAAGTTACTCATTCCTTTTGAGCCTGAGTTTTCTATAGAAAATAAAGATAAGAGCTTTTTAATGGGGTTATTATGAGGATGAAATGAATTTTTATATGTACCATACTGAGAAAGAATGCCTTACAAGTAATTACTAATGATTAATTTTACTGTAGTCATTGAATCCTTGATAGCTCTCTCTATACTGAATTATTCTCCTCTACTTAAAATCATGTTAATTTTCCCTATCCTAAAACCATGTTCTATTGATGCTATGACCTATAAGGTGTCTCATCCTCTCTTTTGTCCTTTTACAAACTCCTTAGTAGAATAATCTATGGTTGTTATCACCAATAATAGTAGATTCCATATACTTTCACATATATATATCATTTATAGACATGGGCTTATAATATGTTTAATATTTTTGCTGTGATTCTCTTCACTGAATTATTTGTTCAAACGTTTTACTGATCAGCAAGTTTAGAATGGCATTATCATTTTTCCTGGCTAATAATTATAGTACCATAATTCTGCAGTACTTTGTTGAACATGCTATATTTTTCCCTGTTTTTGATTATTTGTTCTTTCCCCTATTGGAAAAGCAGTATGGTATAGTGCTTTGAATCAGAAGCTCTTAACCTATACTGCTAGAGTGCAAATCTTGGTCCTGCTACTTAATAGTTGCATAATCTTGGATAAACTACTTATTTGTTAAAAGCAGAAAGTTGTTATTGGACACCATAATGAAAAACCTTACTACCTCATAGCATTTTTAGACCTGAGTCAGTTCTCACTACTAGAAGCCATAATTTAAAGTATAGGTCAATCCCCAAGAGGAAGGACTCTGAAATATCACTGCAATTACATGCAATAGATATATCCTATTCTTCCCATGATTGTACACTAGGAAAAGAGGAATGACCAGACTAGATATAGGTGTTGGACACCCATTCTGAACTGACACTGGTATCATTGTGTCAAAAGCCAGTAGAGTCCCTGTAAGTACATAGGTAGTTGGACTGGGTGATAAATTGAATCTTAAATGAATTTTGTCTATATTATAAAGTTAATTTCCCTTCTTTGAGAGTGCATATATGGCATGGGTATTCTTAGCAGTTGACAGAATCCTCTCATAAATCCTTGACCTGAAGAAAAAAAAGCCATCAGGGTTGGAGAGGCTAAGTTCCTTTTTAATTCACTGTTCTTACTACTGCAAATGCTATGAAAATTGGTGGATATTATTGAACAACTATAACATACCAAGGAGTAGCTCCAATTACAGTTCTTGTAGAGGAGATGGTAACTTTATTTTAGTAGACTGCACATCTTCTAGGTCTAATATATGGCTATTTCTCTGGTGAATGTCTTCTTTTCAGTCTCCAACAGTAAAGAGTATCAAAAGCTGTTCACATGCGTCTGGGATAAAGAGTGGTATACATGTATATACTTATATTTGGCCAAATGGTAAGCTATATTCTTTCCTTTCTATCACAATATATTTCAAAGGAAACTTAATTGTCTTGACATTTACCAAGAACATTATACTGATCTAGTATATTGATGACAGAAAAAGGCAAGTACTCTGGATATTCTGGAGTACATGCCAGGAAATTTAGGTATCTTTCATTTTATATAAAAATGTAGGTGCCTAAATATTCTAAGATATTCTGTCCAAGGTAAAGAACAAACGCCTTTCCTAACACCAGAAGAGAAGGATAGCTTCTGTTAGGCCTCTTAGGGCTTGGAGACCAATTTCTACAATATTTAGAAATACAGGTCTAAATCATGTAGTGGGTATATTATTTTCCTATTGCTGCTGTAATAAATTACAAAAAATTAGTAGCTGAAAACAACACAAATTTATTATCTTTTAGCCGATAGCTCCAAATCATTCCCACTGAATTGAAATCAAGGTGTCAGAAGGGCAGTTCCTTCTGGAACTTCTGAGGACAGAACACGTTTCCTTGTCTTTTTCAGCTTTTCAAGTCCACCTTCAATCTCTGGATCCTGACACATTCCTGGCATTACTCCTACCTCTTGATTTCATCATCACAACTTCTACTATTGACTTTGATCATCCTGCCTCCTTTTCATAAAGACTCTGTGATCACATCTCTCCACCTAGATAATCCAAAATAATCCCTCCAACTCAAGATCCTTAACTTGAAGGTTCTGCAAAGCTCCTTTTGGCTTGTAATGTAACATAATCACAGGTTCCAAGGCTTAGGACATGGACATCTTTGGGGAGCCATTATTCAGCCTACCACAGTGGGTAATTCAGAGAGCTGCCATTTTTGATGGAACTCAGAGAGAGAGGGCACTGAAAATGTGCAAACATCAGTACAAACTGCTCTGTCATCTGTGACATGTGATCCAGCAGACTCTTGCCTCAATGGTAAAGCTTTAAGAGTCTAATTTCTAAGGCATGACAGGGTATTCTCTATGAATTAAGAGGCAAGTTATTATACCTAGCAGCCACTACCCGTAAGATTCACAGTGATTATTGGACCTCTCTGAATTTTGGAAGCAGCATTTACACAATTGCAATCCTCCTCAGACTTACTTGTTTAGTAACTCAGATTGAAGTGTAGCCCTGAGCAGGAGAGGCTTCTGAATAAGTCCTTAGTGTTATAAATCAAGGCCATGCTCTCTGCATCAAGCTATTTAAAAAACTTCACTCCTGGTATACTATTGAAACTTAGGTGACATTGAGCATCTGATCATGAAACAATAAATATTGATGTGCCTGGAGCTACCCACCCTTAACTAGGTGTTATCAAGTCTACAAAACATAAGTTTGGATAGGTGGAGAAGCAATCCACCATAAGATAGGAGTGACATATTTTCAATTGAGGTCCAGATGGTCCAGATGGCATGAATAAGTTACTTTTACAGATGGCACCAATGATCTTGTCACCTACATCTGTTTCATTGATTCCTATCCTTTAATTTAAACATATTTTCTCCCAGGTAGTTCCCAATGGCTAACTGAAAAAAGAAAAACAAAACAAAACAAAAAAACAGAGGGATTTGATTTAAAGATAGATTCAAACAATCTATGGTTTCCTGGCTGAAAATGAAATGGCTGTCACATATAAACCCACATAAGAGTGGCCCTGAAATATAAACATAAGTGGAGAAAGTTGTAAAAATATGCTAGGATACTCATTTTGTGTGGAGGAGATGGGACCTGAGTTGTAAAAACACACATGCTTCCTGGAGAGTAAAGGATGGCCTGAATAGTTTTTCAGGAACCTTGAAAAAAACAGCATTAGAAGATCACAAAAAATGAGTTGGAGAGGAGTCCTAAAGGAGAGAGCACCAAGCATATGCATCCGTGGAAGAAGAAGCTGTTATTCTGGTAGGGAGAGAACTAATATTTAGTAAAGTACAGTGGTCCCATTTCTGGTGATCTACCTGGGCCCTGTTTTAGATCTGAATATACATCTCTACAAATGGGCTAAATAACCTGTATTTTAAAATTTCTGCATCAAAGAATGGTCAGCTGATGCATGGCTCAGTGTTTGGAAACTCTGCCTTATGTAATGCAACTTATTGATCAGTTTTTATCCTAATTGCAATCTTCAGGACAGACTTTAATTGTAGATATTAATAGGTCTCCAATTTCTTAACTCTGATAGTGAGAACTGTTAGCAGTGCACTAGGTGATGTTTGAATAATAGAAAGTAAACTGGGACTATTATCACTTAACTTGAGAAATGTACCTCTAGTAAAACAGGTGGGCATAAATTCATTAACAGCTTTATTAATTACCATTAACATAACAAAATTCATCCATTTAATGTGTACAATTCAATGTAGTTTTAGTATATTCTGAAAGCTGTGTAACTATTACCATAATCTAATTTTAAAACATTCTAAATACCTCAGATATGCCTTAGCCAAAAGATAAAGTTTAATATAACCAGTGATAAATCATCGTGTTATTGTATAGCCCCCTGAGATGGGCACATCATCTCTGTGGTATCCTTCCCAATAATGCATAACTCAAAGCAGCCATGAGAAAACATCAGAAAAACACAAACTGGAAAAATCTACAAAATAACTGGCCAGTTACTCTGCGAAGTGGTCTAAGTAATGAAATGTAAGGAAAGGCTGAAGAACTGTTACAGATTGGAGGACAACTGAATTCAATATGGGATCATGGATTATCAGAAAGAAATAGAAATTAGTGGGAAAATGTATAAAATCTGAATTAGTTCTGTACTTTAGTTAATAATATTCAATTAAGGTTAATTTCTTAGCTTTGTTATATGTTCTTTGCTTATGTAAGACATATTTTTTGTTGTTATTGTTGATATAAAAGGAAGCTGAATGAAAGGTATATTGGAAATTTTCATACTATTCATTTAACAGTATTATTGAGGTAAGATTCACATGCCATTTAATTAAACCATTTAAAGAGTGTAATATATGTGGGCTACACTTTCACCACATACCTACCAGCAGTTGTTATTGCTGTCTTTTTTATTTCAGCCATCCAAGTGAGTGTGGCATTTTATTGTGGTTTGGATTTGCATTTCCCTAATGACTAATGATGCTGAGCATCTCTTTATATGCTTACTGCCCAGTTGCATATCTTCTTTGGAGAAATGTCTATTCAAATCCTTCTTGTATTATTAAGTTGGGAGTTATTTATTGTCCTCTGTATATTATTCCCTTATCTAATATGTAATTTGCAAATTTTTTTTCTGTCCTCTGTGTTATCTTTTCATCTTCTTGATGTCCATTGAATCACAAAAGTTTTAAATTTCAGTGAAGTCCAATTTATCTATTTTTTTCATTTGTTTCTTGTGGTTTTGGTGTTGAATCTAGGTAACAATTGCCTACTTAAAGGTCATTATGGATTATTCCTGTTTTCTTCTAAGAGTTTTATTGTTTTAACTATAAATCTATAACCCATTTGGGGTTAATATTTTCATATGATGTGATGTGGCTAGAATCTTCAGTATATTTCAGTGTTGAATAGAGCTGATAAAAGTATGTATCTTTTTTTTTTTATTCCTCATCTTAGGAGGAAACTATTGGGCCTTCACTATTAAGTAAGATGGTAGCTACAGTTTTCTTGGAGACTCCCTTTGCCAGGTTGAGAAAATTTCCTTCTATTGATGGTCTATTTAATATTTTCATCATGGAATGGTTTTGTGTTTTGTCAAATGCCTTTTCTGTGTCTATTTAGTTGATCATGTGGTTTTTGTCTTTTATTCTGTTAATATGGTATATTTTTGATTTTTGGAAGTCAGAAAACAGCTTCACATTTCTGAGATGAATCTCATTTTGTCATGGGGTATAATGCTTTTTATAAGATACTGGATTCAGTTGGTTAGTATTTATCTTTATTTATAAGATTATTGCACTATAGTTTTATTTTCTTGTTCTGTCGTTTTCTGGTTTTGGCATAAGGGTAATGCTGGCCTCATCAAATCAGTTGGGAAATATCTCGTCTTCTAATTTTGGAAGTTTATGAAGGATTGCTCTCAATTCTTTAAATATAATTTACCAAGCATTTGTGAAACCATCTGAGTCTGGGTTTTTTGAGAGAAATTAACAACTAATTCTGTCTTTTTAATTGGCATAGGTATATATAGATTTTCTATTTTTTTCTTATGTCAATTTTAATAGTTTTATTAGGCAGAATAATAGCCCCATAAAAATGCCCATGTCCTAATCCCTGGGACCTGGCAAAAGGGAATTACAGATATGATTAAGTTGAGAGAATTTAGATGGGGAGATTTTCCTAGAATTATCCACGTGGGCCCAAGGTAATTACTAGAGTCTTTATTAGGGAAAAGAGACAACAAAATCAGAAGAGATATGAAGATAGAACCAGTAGTTATAATCAGAGAAAGACTAGAAGATGCTATGCTGCCAGCTTTAAAGATTATAGATAGGCTACTGGGTATGATTAATTTCCACATATTTGTGAGTTTTTCAAATTTTATTGTTATTGATCTCTAACTTAATTGTAGTAGGATTACATACTTTGTATAATTTCAATCTTTTAAAATTTACTGAGGATTTTCTTTGGCCTAGAATGTTTTTTATCCTGTAGGAAATTTAATGTGTGTTTGAGAAGTTTTATATGTATTTTATCTTATTGAGTGGGGTATTCTACACGTCTGTTAGGTCTAGCAGTTTATACTGTTGTTCAAGTCTTCTTTATATTATACCTGGTTGCTCTATCAATTATCAAAAGTGGCATATTAAAGTATTTAACTATTGTTGAATTTTCTATTTTTTAACTTAAAATTTAGTTTTTCTGTATGTAATTTTCTCTATTATCTGGTGCATACATGTTCAAATTGTTATATCTTCCTAATGGATTGCCCCTTTTATCATTACATTTATTTTTGATCAGCAATTATTTTTTGAACTTCTTTTCTGATGCTTTATCTCTTTTCCCTCCTGTGAAACTTCCATTATATGTCTGTTGGCACACTTATCGGCATCCCACATTTCTTTGTCTTCATTTTGTGTGTGTGTCTCTCTCTGCCCTTCAAACTGAATAATCTATATTGATGTTTCTGCAAGTTTGCTTTTGACAGCTCAGATTTATTGCTGAGTCACTTTAGTAGTTTTTATTATTATCATTGTGCTATTCAATTCCAAATTTCTATTTGGGTCTTTTTTATTAATTGTATCTCACTTTTTAAATTTCTTATTTCATGAGATATAATTATCATATTTTCCTTAAAGTTTTTTTTTAACATCTTTATTGGAGTATAACTGTTTTAAAATGGTGTGTTAGTTTCTGCTTTACAACAAAGTGAATCAGTTATACATATACATATGTTCCCATATCTCTTCCCTCTTGCATCTCCCTCCCTCCCACCCTCCCTATATCACCCCTCTAGGTGGTCACAAAGCACCGAGCTGATCTCCCTGTGCAATTCGGCTGTTTCCGACTAGCTATCTATTTTATATTTGGTAGTGTATATATGTCATGCCACTCTCTCACTTCATCACAGCTTACCCTTCCCCCTCCCCATATCCTCAAGTCCATGCTCTAGTAGGTCTGTGTTTTATTCCCGTCCTACCCCTCATCTCTTCATGACATTTTTTTTTCTTAGATTCCATATATATGTGTTAGCATATGGTATCCACATGGCACAGGGCAATCAGCTAGGTGGTTTGTGACCACCTAGAGGGGTGGGATAGGGAGGGTTGGAGGGAGGGAGATGCAAGAGGGAAGAGATATGGGAACATATGTATATGTATAACTGATTCACTTTGTTGTAAAGCAGAAACTAACACACCATTGTAAAACAGTTATACTCCAATAAAGATGTTAAAAAAAAAAAAAAAAAGACTGAAGGAGCACGGCGCTTGCCCACCTGGCCTTGGAGCCTGTGCATGAGGTGCATCCTCATCCAGCAGGGCTGGGGAGGGTCTCTTCCAGGCGGGTTCTCACCAGGAGACATTGCTAAACAAGTAGATTTCCAGGCCCAGGCCCCCTCATTCTGAGGTAGTCAGCTTTGGGGATCCAGGAATTTAACAAGCCCTCCACGGAAACCTGATGCACATGGGGGAGGGGGCTTCCCTGCCTTTACAGACTTGGGTCCAAGCCTAGCTTTGGGGTTGCCCCCTACCAGCATTGTGAGCCTTTAGGGATGTCCCCAAGTGCCCCCTCCCCCTGCTTCAGCACAGAGAGTAGCCTTCCTAGCTGAGCCACCACGATCCGCAGAAACAGCTACGATGTCTTGGTTTTTGACACCCAGAGCTACACGGAGAGTCGTCTGTTCTGAAATGTACAAGAATTTCCTTGCCTAAAGGGAGAAAAACTTGGACCAGCAGCAAGTCTCTCTCACTTCCATCAACAACTACCAGCCCGCAGGCGTCAAGACCACCAAGGTGGTAAGGATAAGATTGCAAAGTGGGTCAAAAAGGATCTTGCTGTGATTTATGTTATAGAGTGTACTGCCTATGTTTTCCTCTAAGAGTTTGATAGTGTCTGGCCTTACATTTAGGTCTTTAACCCATTTTGAGTTTATTTTTGTGTATAGTGTTAGGGAATGTTCTAATTTCATACTTTTACATGTACCTGTCCACTTTTCCCAGTACCACTTATTGAAGAGGCTGTCTATTCTCCACTGTATAATCTTGCCTCCTTTATCAAAGATAAGGTGACAATATGTGTGTGGGTTTGTCTCTGGGCATTCTATCCTGTTCCATTGATCTATATTTCTCTTTTTGTGCCAGTACCATACTGTCTTGATTACTGTAGCTTTGTAGTATAGTCTGAAGTCAGGGATCCTGATTCCTCCAGCTCCATTTTTCGTTCTCACGATTGCTTTGGCTATTCAGGGTCTTTTGTGTTTCCATACAAATTGTGAAA
>NC_041220.1:42632663-42633009 GCF_002837175.3 Physeter macrocephalus | reverse complement strand
AGCTCTTCTCTAAATGTTTGATAGAATTCACCTGTGAAGCCATCTGGTCCTGGGCTTTTGTTTGTTGGAAGATTTTTAATCCCAGTTTCCATTTCAGTGCTTGTGATTGGTCTATTCATATTATCTATTTCTTCCTGGTTCAGTCTCGGCACATTGTGCATATATAAGAATTTGTCCATTTCTTCCAGGTTGTCCATTTTATTGGCATACAGTTGCTTGTAGTAATCTCTAATAATATTTCGTATTTCTGCTGTGTCCACTGTTACTTCTCCTTTTCCATTTCTAATTCTATTGATATGAGTCTTCTCCCTTTTTTTCTTGATGAGTCTGGCTAATGGTTTATCAA
>NC_041220.1:42630845-42632282 GCF_002837175.3 Physeter macrocephalus | reverse complement strand
GTGGTATGCGGGCCTTCCTCTGCTGTGGCCTCTCCCGTTGCGGAGCACAGGCTCCGGACGCGCAGGCTCAGCGGCCATGGCTCACGGGCCCAGCAGCTCCACGGCATGTGGGATCCTCCCATACCGGGGCGCGAACCCAGTTCCCCTGCATCGGCAGGCGGACACGCAACCACCGCGCCACCAGGGAAGCCCCACATCGTTATTAAGTAGTGTATTGTTTAGCCTCCATGTGTTTGAATTTTTTACACACCTTTTCCTGTAATTTATATATAGTCTCATAGCATTGGGGTCAGAAAAGATACTTGATACAATTTCAATTTTCTTAAATTTACGAAGGCTAGATTTGTGATCCAATATATGATCTATCCTGGAGAATGTTCCATGAGCACTTGAGAAAAATGTGTATTCTGTTGTTTTTGGATGGAATGTCCTATAAATATCAATTAAGTCCATCTTGTTTAATGTATCATTTAAAACTTGTGTTTCCTTATTTATTTTCATTTTGGATGATCTGTCCATTGGTGAAACTGGGGTGTGAAAGTCCCCTACTATGATTGCGTTACTGTCTATTTCCCCTTTTATGGCTGTTAGTATTTGCCTTATGTATTGAGGTGCTCCTATGTTGGGTTCATAAATATTTACAATTGTTATATCTTCTTCATGGATCGATCCCTTGATCATTATATAGTGTCCTTCTTTGTCTCTTGTTATAGTTTTTACTTTAAAGTCTATTTTGTCTGATATGAGAATTGCTACTCCAGCCTTCTTCTGATTTCCATTTGCATGGAATATCTTTTTCCATCCCCTCACTTTCAGTCTGTATGTGTCCCTAGGTCTGAAGTGGGTCTCTTGTAGACAGCATATATATGGGTCTTGTTTTTGTATCCATTCAGCCAGTCTGTGTCTTTTGGTGGGAGCATTTAATCCATTTACATTTAAGGTAATTATCGATATGTATGGTCCTATAACTTATCCGTTCTTCTGCCTCAGTTATTCTGCTATTGATCCCATCTAGAGTATTTTTAATTTCATTTATTGTGTTGCTCATCATTGCTTGCTTCCTCCTTATTTCTGCTAGGTCCTTGTTAAATGCTTCTTGCATTTTGTCTATTCTATTTCCAAGATTTTGGACCATCTTTACTATCATTATTCTGAATTCTTTTTCAGGTAGACTGCCTATTTCCTCTTCATTTGTTAGGTCTGGTGGGTTTTTACCTTACTCCTTCATCTGCTGTGTTTTTCTGTCTTTTCATTTTGCTTACTGTGTTTGGGGTCTCCTTTTAGCAGGCTGCAGGTTCGTAGTTCCCGTTGTTTTTGGTGTCTGTCCCCAGTGGCTAAGGTTGGTTCAGTGGGTTGAATAGGTTTCCTGGCTGGGGGTACTAGTGCTTATGTTCTGGTGGATGAGGCTGGATCTTGTCTTTCTGGTGGGCAGGTCCA
>NC_041220.1:42630641-42630805 GCF_002837175.3 Physeter macrocephalus | reverse complement strand
ATAAAAGGGAGAAAAAATAGAAAGGAAAGAAAGAAAGGAAGGAAGGAAGCTAGAAAGGAAGGAAGGAAGGATGGAAGGAAGGAAGCAAGCAAGAAAGGAAAGAAGGAAGGAAGGGAGGAAGAAAGGGAGGAAGGAAGGGAGGAAGAAAGGAAGGAAGGAAGGAA
>NC_041220.1:42614238-42630497 GCF_002837175.3 Physeter macrocephalus | reverse complement strand
GGAAGGAAGAAAGGAAGGAAGGCAGTAAAGTAGAAAGCAAGACAGGAAGGAAGGGAGGAAGAAATGAAGGAAGAAAGGAAGGAAGGAAGGAAGGGAGGAAGAAAGGAAGGAAGACAGGAAGAAAGGAGGGAAGAAAGGAAGAAAGGAAGAAAGAAAGAAGATAAAGTAGGATAAAATAAAGTTATTAAAATAAAAAATAATTGTTAAGAAGAAAACTTTTGTAAACAAAACAAAACGATTGTGGAGCTTTAATCCGCTGCTTCTGAGGCTGCTGGGAGAGACCTCCCCCTCTCCTCTTTGTTCACACAGCTCCTGGTGTTCAGCTTTGGACTTGGCCCTGCCTCTGCACGTAGGTCGTCCGAGGGCGTCTGCTCTTCACTCAGACAGGACGGGGTTAAAGGAGCAGCTGATTCGGGGGCTCTGGCTCACTCAGGCCGGAGGGAGGGAGGGGCACGGATGTGGGGCGAGCCCGCGGCAGCAGAGGCCGGCGTGACGTTGCACCAGTCCGAGGCATGCCACACGTTCTCCCGGGGAAGCTGTCCCTGGATCCCGGGACCCCGGCAGTGGCGGGCTGCACAGGCTCTGGGAGGGGCAGTGTGGACAGTGACCTGTGCTTGCACACAGGCTTCTTGGAGGCGGCAGCAGCAGCCCTATCGTCCCACGCCCGTCTATGGTGTCCGTGCCAACAGCCGCGGCTTGCGCCCGTTTCTGGAGCTCCTTTACGCGGCGCGCTTAATCCCCTCTCCTCTCGCACCAGGAAGCAAAGAGGGAAGAAAAAGTCTCTTGCCTCTTAGGGAGGTCCAGACTTCTCCCGGACTCCCTCCCGGCTAGCCGTGGTGCACTAACCCCTTCAGGCTGTGTTCACGCCGCCAACCCCAGTCCTCTCCCGGCTTCCGGCTTCCGACTGAAGCCCGAGAGCCTCAGCTACCAGTCCCCGCCCTTCCCGGCGGGTGAGCAGACAAGCCTCTCGGGCTGGTGAGTGCTGGTCAGCACCAGTCCTCTGAGGGAATCTCTCTGCTTTGCCCTCCAAACCCTGTTACTGCGCTCTCCTCCGCGGCTTTGAAGCTCCCCTCCGTCTGCCACCCGCAGACTCCGCCCGTGAAGGGGCTTCTAGTGTTTGGAAACCTTTCCTCCTTCACAGGTCCCTCCCACTGGTGCAGGTCCTGTCCCTATTCTTTTGTCTCTGTTTATTCTTTTTTCTTTTGCCCTACCCAGGTACGTGGGGTGTTTCTTGCCTTTTGGGAGGTCTGAGGTCTTCTGCCAGCGTTCAGTGGGTGTTCTATAGGAGCACTTCCACGTGTAGATGTATTTCTGATGTATTTGTGGGGAGGAAGGTGATCTCTGCGTCTTACTCTTCCACCATCTTCTCTCCGCCTCTCCCTTAAAGTTTTTATACATTTA
Organism: Physeter macrocephalus; assembly: GCF_002837175.3. Classification (NCBI taxonomy): domain Eukaryota; kingdom Metazoa; phylum Chordata; class Mammalia; order Artiodactyla; family Physeteridae; genus Physeter; species Physeter macrocephalus. The sequence goes on along the minus strand of NC_041220.1, from coordinate 42,629,096 downwards.
GTTCTTTGCATATATTTATAACCACTGGTTCAAAATCTTTCTCTGCCAAATCTAACATATGAGCTCCCTCAAATTTTTTCTATATTGTCTGCTTTTTTTCCTATATGTGGATCACAATCTCCTATTGCTTTTCATGTCTCATTTTAAAAAGTAAACATTTTAGATAATATAATGTAGCAACACTGGGACAAATAAATACTTTATCTTGACCTCCAAGCCTTGTTGTAGTTGTTTGCTTGTTTTTGAAGATAAAGTATACTATAATAATTCAAGGAAGCTTACAGTAATCCTTACTGTAGTCACAGAAAGAATAATATAAAAATGTATAACTAAAAACTAATTGTGTTGATTATCAGTTAATTCAAAAGTAAGTAATGGATGAGGACATGAGCAAAGAAATAATGGGACAATAGAAAACATAGAGTAACATATGGTAGAATTAAGCTCAGTTATGTCAAGAATTGCATGAAAGGTACGTGTACTAAAATTATGAGTTAATTAGAGAGCCATTGAAAGAATTTGAGCAGAGAATTGTTAACTGATAATTAGACACTGAAATAGGTATAGAATTTTCAGAAACCAGAACATAACAGACCTATAAACATTAAAAGGTTATGTAAAATTGTATCATAATTTTATAAAAATTATGTTTTTATTCTTTATTATAATACTGGCATACTATGTATAATGATTATATTTTTGTTATTTTTATAATGTATGATCTTATTTGTATACTATGCGTACATGCAAATATAATATACGAAATCTATTAAAAGGTGGTAAATTTATGATACTGGCAACTCATTTGAGATTAGATAACTGAAGAAACAGTTGAAGAAAGTTAAAGAGAATATTTCATATGTAATAAGGTGGCTGGTGTTCGTAATCTAGAGACAGATTTCGCAATGGTAGGCATTGGTTTAAAAGAAAATGGAGGTTCTATTGAGCTATTACAGATATAATATATTCTTATCCAAGTTGAAGCAGTGAGGAGAACAATTTTATCTTACTGAAAATTCAGCATCTCCTAGACTGGAAGGAGTTATATATTATTTTAAGTATCATATTATAGCATTTTTCATATAATAGACTCCTTTTTGACCTAGAATACTTGGCATTTACTTTCTTTAGCCTAACCTTTAGTGATCAATGATCAATCCTTTCTCTTGCTGTACTTATCAAAACTCCTTTAGGATATACATGTATATTAGAAAACCTTTTACAAAGAAGTTTCTCCATAATTGTGAATTTTAATTGCTATCTTATTTATTTATTTATTATTTTTTATTCCTATTACCCTTTCCTATACCAAGGACCCAAACTTTTTCTGGCTCCATGATAACCTGTGTAGAGCAGCCTTCTTAGAAGATATGCATCCTAATGTCATCCACAGGAGAGAGTGATAGCCAACAAACTCCATTTGCCCTCACTGTGAGTCAATCAGAGATGTCACGGTGACCCTAAAACCAGTAATTCCCTTCTGACATCAATTCCTGACTCATGATGAATTCTAAAAATTCTGCCATGAAATGTCAGCCAAGTAATATAGCATTTTGGGGGCATAATGTTACAGTCTATTTTTCTTCTTCTATTGTGGTAAAATACACATAACAAAATCTACCATGTTAACTACTTTTAAGTATACGATTCAGTGGGATTAAATACATTCATAATATTGTGCCACCATTACCACAAAGTATCTCCAGAATTCTTTCATATTGTTAAATTAAAACTCTATACCCATTAAAAAATAACTCCCCATTCTCCCTTTCCATCCAGCCCCTGGCAACCATGATTCTACTTTCTGTCTCTGATTTGGACTATTTTAGGTACTCTATATAAGTGGAATCATACAGTATTCTTTCTGAGACTGGCTTATTTCACTTAGTATAATGTCCTCAATTTTCATCCATGTTATAGAATGTGTTATACATGTGTAATATATGTAGGATTTTTAAGGCTGAATAATATTTCATTGTATGTACATGCAGTATTTTGCTTATCCATTCATCCATTTATGGACACTTGGCTTGATTCCATATTTTAGTTATTGTCAATAATGCTTCAATGCACAAGGGTGATAAATATCTCTACAAGACCTTGCTTTCAATTAATTTGTGTGTATACCTGTAAGTTAAATTGCTGGATCATGTGGTAATTTTATTTTTAATTTTCTGAGGAAACATCATATTATTCTCCATAGCAGCTGTACCATTTTAGATTCCCACTAACAGTGTACAAGGATTCCAATTTTGCCACATTGTCACCAGCACTTATTATTTTCTGATTTTTGATATCAGCCGTTTTAATGGGTGTGAGTTGTTTTAATTTGCACTTTTCTAATGATTAGTGATGTTTAATATCTTTCCATGTGTTTATTTGACATTTGTGTATCTTCTTTGGATATACAAATTCTATTCAATTCCTTTGCCAATTTTTGATATTGGGTTGTTTGTTGTTGTTAAGTTTTATGAGTTCTCTCTATATTTGGATGTTAATCTCTTATAAGATATATTATTTGCAAATATTTTCTTCCACCATTTAGGTTGCTGTTTTACTCTGTTGATAGGGTCTTTAAGTGCACAAAATTCTAAAATTTTCATGAAGTTCAATTTGTCTCTTTTCCTTTGAGTTGCTTCTGGTTTTGGTGTCATATCCAATAAATAATCACCAAAACTAATGTCACGAAGCTTTTGCCCTGTTTTTCTCTAAGATTTTTTTTTTTTTTTTTTTTTTTGTGGTATGCGGGCCTCCCTCTGCTGCGGCCTCTTCCATTGCAGAGCGCAGGCTCCGGACGCGCAGGCTCAGCGGCCATGGCTCACGGGCCCAGCCGCTCCGCGGCACATGGGATCCTCCCAGACCGGGGCGCGAACCCGGCTCCCCTGCATAGGCAGGCGGACGCGCAACCACTGCGCCACCAGGGAAGCCCCTCTCTAAGATTTTTATAGTTCAACTTTTCCATTTAGATCTTTGATTCATTTGAGTCACTTCTTGTACGTAGTGTTAGGTAAGATCCAACCTCCCTCTTTTGGATGTGGATATCCAGTTGTTCCAGCACCATTTGTTGAAAATATTGTATTTTTCCCATTGAATGGTCTTGGGACCCTTGACAAAAATCATTTGACCATATATATATTAGGGTTTATTTCTAGGCTCTCTTATTCCATGATATTTATGTCTCTTTTTATGCCAGTTCCACACTGTTTTGATTACCGAAGCATTGTAGTAAGTAAGTTTTGAAGTCAGGAAGTGTGAGTCTCCCAGCTTTGTTATTCTTTTATCAATATTGTTTTGGTTATTTGGGCAGCCTTTAAGATTCCATATAAACGTTATGATGGATTTTTCTATTTCTTTTTTTTTTTTTACTTCACGAGCTGGAGTACATTTGTTTTACTTCAGATATTTACAGTAATTAAAGTATAAACCCGAGCACTGTCACAGTCAGGAGTAAGAGGAGTCATTTATTTCCTATCTTCATATTATGTATTTCAGGGTATGTGTATTTCTTTTTTTTAACTTTTTATTTTATATTAGAGTACAGTTGATCAACAATGTTGTGTTAGTCTCAGGTGCATAGGATAGTGATTCAGTCTCACATACACGTATATCTATTCCCTTTCAAATTATTTTCCCATTTAGTTTGTTACATAATATTGAGCAGAGTTCCCTGTGCTATACAGTAGGTCCTTGCTGGTTATCCATTTTGAACACAGCAGTGTGTACATGACAATCCCAAACTCCCTAACTATCCCTTCCCCTCACCATTCCCCCCGGTAACCATAAGTTCGTTCTCTAAGCCTGTGAGTCTGTTTCTGTTTTGTAAATAAGTTCATTTGTATCATCTCTTTTTAGATTCTGCATATAAGAGATATTATACAATATTTCTCTTTCTCTGACTTATTTCACTCAGTTTGACAATCTCTAGGTCCATTCATGTTGTTGCAACAGTCATTATTGCATTGTTTTTAATGGCTGAGTAATATCCCGTTGTATATATGTACCACATCTTCTTTATCCATTCCTCTGTCGATGCTTATTTAGTTTCCATGTCTTGGCTATTGTAAACAGTGCTGCAATGAATATTGGGGTGAATGTATCCTTTAGACCATGTTTTTCCCTGGATATATGCCCAGGATTGGGATTGTAGGATCGTGTGGTAGCTCTAGTTTTAGTTTTTTAAGGAACCTCCATACTGTTCTCCATAGTGGCTGTAAAAACTTATATTCCCACCAATAGTGTAGAAGGGGGGTTCCCTTCTCTCCACACCCTCTTCAGCATTAATTATTTGTGGATTTTTTTTTTTTTTTTTTTTTTTGTGGTATGCAGGCCTCTCACTGTTGTGGCCTCTCCCATTGTGGAGCACAGGCACCGGACACGCAGGCTCAGCAGCCATGGCTCACAGGCCGAGCCGCTCCGCGGCATGTGGGATCTTCCCGAACAGGGGCACAAACCCGTGTCCCCTGCATCGGCAGGTGGACTCTCAACCACTGTGCCACCAGGGAAGCCCTATTTGTGGATTTTTTTGATGATAGCCATTTTGACTGGTGTGAGGTGATATTGCAGTTTTGATTTGCATTTCTCTAATAATTAGCAATGTTGAACATCTTTTCATGTGCCACTTGCCCTTCTGTGTGTCTTCCTTGGAAAAATGTCTATTTAGATCTTCTGTCCATTTTTTGATTGGGTTGTTTGTTTTGATGACATTAAACCACAAAAGCTGTTTGTAAATTTTGGAGACTAATCCCTTGGTGGTCACATCGTTTGCAAATATTTTATCCCATTCTGTGGGTTGTCTTTGTGTTTTTTTATTGTTGCCTTTGCTATGCAAAAGCTTTTGATTTTAATTAGGTGCCATTTGTTTATTTTTATTTCCATTATTCTGGGAAACAGATCGAAAAAGATATTGCTGTGATTTATGTCAGAGAGTGTTCCATCTATGTTTTCCTCTAAGAGTTTTATAGTGTCTAGTCTCACATTTAGGTCTTTAAACCATTTTGAGCTTATTTTTGTGTATGGTATTAAAGAATGATCTAATTTTATTTTTTTACATGTACCTGTCCAGTTTTCCCAGCACCATTTATTGAAGAGACTGTCTTTTCACCATTTTATAATCTTGCCTCCTTTGTCATAGATTAATTGTCCATAAGTGCATGGGTTTCTTTCTGGGGTTTCTATCCTGTTCCACTGATCTATGTTTCTATATTTGGGCCAGTACCACACTGTTTTGATGATTATATCTTTGTAGTATAGTCTGAAGTCAGGGAGTATGATTCCTCCACCTCCGTTTTTCTTTCTCAAGATTGCTTTGGCTATTTGGGGTCTTTTGTATCTCCATACAAATTTTAAGTTTTTTTGTTCTAGTTCTGTGAAAAATGCCATTGGTAATTTGATAGGGATTGCATTGAATCTGTTGATTTCCTTGGGTAGTATAGTCATTTTGACAATATTGATTCTTTCAATCCAACAACATGGTATGTCTTTCCATCTATTTATGTCATCTTCAATTTCTTTCATCAGCACCTTATAGTTTTCAGAGCACAGGTCTTTTGTCTCCATAAGTAGGTTTATTCCTAGGTATTTTATTCTTTATGATGTGATGGTAAATGGGATTGTTTCTTGAATTTCTCTTTCTGATCTCTCGTTGTTAGTTTATAGAAATGCCACAGATTTCTCTGTATTAATTTTGTATCCTGCTACTTTACCAAATTCATTGATTAGCTCCAGTAGTTTTCTGGTAGCATCTTCAGGATTTTCTCTGTATAGTATCATGTCATCTGCAAACAGTGACAGTTTAACTTCTTCTTTTCCAATTTGTATTCGTTTTATTTCTTTTGCTTTTCTGATTGCCATAGCTAGGAATTCCAAAACTACATTGAAGAAAAATTGGTGAGAGTGGACATCTTTGTCTTGTTCCCGATCTTAGAGAAAATGCTTTCAGCTTTTTGTTGTTGAGTATGATGTTAGCTGTAGGTTTTGTCATATATGACCTTTATTATGTTGAGGTATGTTCTCTCTATGTCCACTCTCTGCAGAGTTTTTATCATAAATAGCTGCTGAATTTTGTCAAAAGCTTTCTCTGCATCTATTGAGATGATCATATAGTTTTTATTCTTCAATTTGTTGATGTGGTGTATCACACTGATACACCACTGATTGATTTACAGATACTGAAAAATCCTTGCATCCGTGTGATAAACCCCACTTGATCATGGTATATGATCCTTTTAATATATTGTTGGATTTGGGTTGCTAGTATTTTGTGGAGGATTTTGCATCTATGTTCATCAGTGATATTGGCCTGTAGTTTTCTTTTTTTTGTGGTACCTTCGTCTGGTTTTGGTATCAGAGTGATGGTGGCCTAATAGAATGAGTTTGGGAGTTTTTCTATTTTTGCACAAAATGTCATTGGGATTTTGTTAGGGATTGTATCGAATATATAGATAGATTGCCTTGAATAGTATTGACATCTTAACAATGTTAAGTCTTCCCGTCTGTGAACATGAGACGTGTTTCCATTTTTTAATGTTTTCTTTAGTTTCTTTCAGCAATGTTTTCTATTTTTCATTGCACGAGACTTTCATGTCCTTGGTTAATTTCTAAGTATTTTACTCTTTTTAATGATATTGTAAACGAAATTGCTTTCTTAATTTTCTTTTAGGATTGTCCATTATTAGTGTATAAAACTGCCTTTTTTTGCTTGTTTACTTTTATCCTGTTATTTTTCTGAATTGATTTATTCTAGCAATTTTTTGTGTGTGTGGATTCTTTAAGATTTTCTACGTGTAAGAGGGCAGAATCTGTGAACAGAGATAATTTTACATCTTCCTTTCAAATTTAGATGACTTTTATTTCCTTTTCTTCACTAACTGAGTTGGCTACATATTTTAGTACTATGTTGAATAGAAGTGTGAAAGTGGGCATCCTTGCTTTGTACCTGATCTTACAGGAAAAGATGTGTCTTTCACTACTGAACATAATGTTTGCTATGGGTTTTTCATATGTGGTTTTTATTATGTTGCGATAGTTTCCCTCTAGTCCTAGTTTCTCGAGTGTGAATTTACTTCTTCATTTTATTATTTGTTTGCCATAAGTCTTATAGCTTTTGTGTCTCTCATTTCTTGTCTTATTATCTTCTTTTGAGTTTAGTTGATTTTTTTGTACTGAAATGTTTAAATTCCTTTATCATTTCCTTTTGTGTACATTCTATAACTGTTTTCTTTGTAGTTACTGTGGGAATTACATTTAACATCCTAAAGTTATAACACTCTAATTTGAATTTACACCACCTTAACACAGTAACATACAAAAATTATGCTCTTTTATAGCTTCAACTCTGGTCCTTTCAGTTGTTGATGTCATAAAATGTGTGCCCCAAAACATGAACTAATAATTCTTTTATATAAATTAGTCCCTTGAATTATGTAGAAAATAACATGTGGAATTACAAATCAAAGTTAGAATACTACTAGCTTTTAGACTAGTAATTGTTGTTTTTTAAAAAAAAGTACTAGTTTTTAACCATGTAGAAAACAAAAAGTGGAACTACAAACTGTTGTTGCAAAAATACTAGCTTTTATAATTGTCCATGTATTTACCTTAATTGAGATCTTCATTTCTTCAAACACTTTTGAGTTCCTGTCTACTGTCCTTTCATTTCAACTTGCAAAGCTCCCTTTAGCATTTCTTACAGAGCAGGTCCAATAATAACAAATTCCCTCAACTTTTGCTTATCTGGGAATGTCTTTATTTCTACCTCACTTTTGAAGAAAAGTTTTGCTGGATATAGGAGTCTTTATTGGCAGGGTTTTTTTTTTCTTTTTTCTTTTAGAACTTTGAATGTATCTGCCCACTGCCTTTTAACCTCCAAAGTTTCTGATGAGAACTCTGCTCATAATCTTATTGAAGACACCTTGTATGTGATGAGTCATTTCTCTTTTGCTATTTTCAAGAGTCTCTCTGTATCTGTGACTTTTGAAAGTTTTATTATAATGTGTCTTAAAGAGAGTCTCTTTGAATTTATTCTACTTGGAATTTGTTCAGCTTCTTAGATGCTTATATTCATGGCTTCCATTAAATTTGAGAGATTTTCAGCCATTATCTTTCAAATATTCTCTCTAACCTTTCCTTTCTTTTCCTTCTGGGACTCTCACTATATGCTTAATGGTGTCTCAAAGGTTCCTTAGGCTCTGCTCATGTTTCTTCAATCTTTTTTTTCCCCCCGCTTTTCAGATTCAGTAATTTTCATTACATATCTTTAATTTGATGACTCTTTCTTCACCCTCCCCATATCTACCTTTAAATTCCTTTAGTAATTTCTCATTTCAATTGTTGTACTTTTCAGCTTCAGAATTTCATTTTGGTTTCTTTATAGGTTTTCTCTTCACTGATATTTTTATCTTTTTCCTACATTATTTTCTTGAGTTATTCCACATCTTTTAGTTCTTCAAGCATCTGTAAGACTGTTATTTTAAAGTCTTTGTTTAGCACATCTGCCGTCAGGTCTTTTTAAAAAATTTTTATTTTATATTGGATTATAGTTGAATAGCAATGTTGTGTTAGTTTCAGGTGTACAGAAAATTGATTCAGTTATACATATACAAGCTATTCTTTTTCAAATTCTTTTCACATTTAGGTTGTTACAGAATATTGAGCAGAGTTCCCTGTGCTATAGAGTAGGTCTCTGTTGGTTATCTATTTTAAATATAGTAGTGTGTATATGTCAATCCCAGTCTCCCAATTTATTACTCTCCCCACATTTCCCCTTTGGTAACAATAAATTTGTTTTTGAAGTCTGTGAGTCTGTTTCTGTTTTGTAAATAAGTTCACTTGTATCATTTTTTTTTTAGATTCTGCATATAAGTGATATCATATGATATTTGTCTTTCTCTGTCTGACTTACTTAACTTAGTATGGTAACTCCAGGTCCATCCATGTTGCTGCAAATGGCATTATTTCATTATTTTTAATGGCTGAGTAATATTCCATTGTATATATGTACACATCTTTATCCATTTATCTGTTGATGGACATTTACGTTGCTTCCATGTCTTGGCTATTGTAAACAGTGCTGCAATGAAGAATCAATATTGTTAAAATGACTATTCTACCCCAGGCAATCTACAGATTTAATGCAATCCCTATCAAATTACCAATGGCATTTTTCACAGAACTAGATCAAAAAATATTAGTTCTTTTTCAAGTATAGTTTTTGTTGATTATTTTTCCTTTTGAATGGACCATGTTATCCTGTTTCTTTGTATGCCCTGTGATTTTTTTGTTGAAAACTGAACAGTTGCCCCTAAAAACATGATAACACTTGAAATCATATTCTCCCTGGTTCCCAAGTTTTCCTGAGTTTTTGTTGTTATTGCTGCTGTTTTGGTTTATTCTTTTTGTTTTTTTGAGTGTTAGAGGCTGGCTCTTTGGCAAGGACCAACCTGAACTGTAAACTTATGGTCTTCTCAGCTGTTTTCCCTGGGCATGTACAGTAACTTTATAATTTCCCCCATATATGTAATTGCTTTTGAATGTCCTTGTCATTAATGTCTGTCTCCCAGAAGAGGGAAAATAATGAAGATGGGGAAAAAGGGTCCCTTTAAAACCCCTGGAAGTCACTTTAGTTAGCAAAGTAAGTGGGCTTGCAACAACAGGGGGAGGTACAACAACAGTGGTCACACAATTCTTAGTCTGCACTTCTGAGACCAGAAGCAGCAATGAGTGATCAGAGCACAGATCTCTGATATTTGGAGGACAAGACCTTTTGCCCACTCTGGCTCCACAAGCTGTGTGCAAGCTGCTCCAGGAAAAAGTACACAACCACCTTCCACAGGACTGGGTGGTGGGGGATGGGGGCATCGGATATCTGCTGCCAAGCTAAGAACTGAAATTAACCTGAATTTACCTTCTAAGCCAGTGGTCCCCAACCTCTTTGGAACCAGGGACTGGTTTTGTGGAAGACAATTTTTCCACAGACCAGAGGAGGGGGTGGGATGGTTCAGGTGGTAATGCAAGTGATGGGGAGCAGCAGATGAAGCTTCGCTGGCTCACCCGCCACTCACCTCCTGCTGCGCAGCCTGTTTCCTAACAGACCATGGACCGGTGCTGGTCCGTAGCCCAGTGGTTGGGGATCCCTGTTCTAAGCCCTCCCCTGGAAGTTGCAAGCCTTCAATAGACTCCAGAGTTCCAAAATATTTACATCAGACAGATTCTGCCAGTGCAATTATTGCCTAGGTGGGAGACAAAGTCCTTGTACTTCCTACTCCACCATCTTCCCAGAATTTTAAAGTCTATCTTTCATAAATCAACATCAGGATTTGCCAAGGAGTCTACATTTATGATCTTAGTACTATTCACTCCCAGAAGAGAATTTAAAACAAGAACTTCCTTCTTTGGATTAAGGTGGAAGCTGACTGCTAATATCACTGCTAAAGATTCTTTGACCCAACAGACTTTGTTAAATTGCTTAGAGGCCAGAAGTTGCTTACCTCATCTTTATTCTCTCCAGCATTCAAATACCTTGCTCCTTGTTTTCCTTGATAGTTGACTTGCTTTGAATTTGCCTTGTCTTGTTCTATGATATTTACCGAAACTTTTCAATTTACCTGAAGAACATGTCCTGGATTATCCTAGCTGCTTCTGAGGGGTTTTTTATCCTGTTACCTATATATTGGAGTAGCATATTGAGTGGTAGAATTTGGTTGACTCTTGACTCAGTGACAGTGGCTCTTAAATGATTAGCTTTAAGTGATTTGAAAGTTTAAATTAGAATTGAAATTGAAATTACATGTTGGCACTATTTCTTTTTTAAACTGTTGTTAAAGAAACAATTATTGCTTAAAAAGTATTTTAGTAATTATTTGCTCATTCATTTGCTAAAAACATTGATAAAGAAATACTATGTGTAGGACACATTTTGGAGGAGACAAAAATGAGTAATGCCTAATCCTTGCTCTTGGGTTGATTATTCAAGTTACCTTCTAGTTGATGGATTATGCTAGAGACTTGATGTCAACTATTGATAAAATGTGATAATCAGTGCTCTGTGTGTGTATGTGTGTGTGTGTGTGTGTGTTATTTAGCAGTTTATTATTGTCACAGAGATTCTTATTAGGCCTGAGAATGGATAACAACTTGCTTTTGGATCAAAATAAATGTTCTCATTGGATTTGGGGCAGTCATGAAAGTGGAAATGATCTGCCCACTGCTGTAGATATCTAATTCAGTAAATTAGAAATTATTTCTCCTCAAAAATTTACTATCAAATAGGGTGAAGTACTACCAGGTAGTGACTTTTTAATAACCTGTGCTTTGAATGCATATTTATAGTATAACATGGTGATTATAGACTATTAGGGTGATTTTTCACTTATACTTTTTTTTCCAAAACATGTCAGCATAAGCACAAAAGAAATAAATTATAAAGAAATTGTTTCAAAAGTAACCAAAATTATAAATTATAGTTTTAGTTTATCCTTCACTCACCTACAGTTTGTCAAAACCCTCCTATTCATGAACCTTTCTTCTGTGCCAAGAAAAAAATAGAAAAGACAAGGATGGAGACTACATCTTAGCTACTTAAAATAACAATGCACTAGGATTGATAAAATTGGCGCACACACACACACACACACACATACACGCAATGCAAAGGAATGCAGTTAAAAGTAAATGCCAACAATATGGTTCAGACAGTAGTTGTTAAAAGAATTCAAATGACGATAAGGTCCTTAAATGTCATCAATTTATCCAAATCTTTTAGTTCCAGTCCTTAATTAGGATACTCTTTGGTACTCACCCTATTTTTCTTAACAAAGTGAAAAATAACTCCTTCCCAGGACTTATTCAGGGCTTCCTGGTCTCATAAAATGCATGTAAGTTAATTTTCTCATCTGTCAAGGGCTTCCTTCCTTTAGAGAGAGGTTTTTTCTCCTTCTGAATGTTCCCAATTTAATTAAGGAAGCTTTGAATTGCCATCTATAGTTAAGTTTCTTCCTTGATTTTTTTCTCCACTCATGGAAACAACTTAGATTTGAATTATACAGTTCATTTTATAAAAATTGAATTACCTCTTTTGGTGTATTTTCTAGATGAGAAATAAAGATAACTGATGCACCCTTGCTCTCATTAGCTTTTAAATATTTTCTTTAACTTTGATTTATTGTAAGAATGAAATATGCATTTTATGACCCCTTAGTATGCTAGATGCTCAGTATGCTTTTTATTTATTTAATATTATATTGATTTTAATATGGTGTAATAAAATATTTAATTTTTAGTTTGAACAAATTAATATCAACTTTTAAAAACATAGAGTTATATTTTAAAGAGCAAAATAAAGTGTTTTTCTCATCTCATTTCTACACTCTGAGATATCTAGCCAAATGAAGCTAATTTTATTCTTAAATGATGATGAACTTAGCACATTATTAGCACTGGTTATAAATTTCCCCTATGGATTCAACAAGTTAAGCAGTTGATCAAACTTTTTTTTTTTTCTATACAGCATTTAGGTTTCTATCAAGCAGAATAATTTCAGATATACTTAGTGTAACACTTCTCGAGATGAATGGGGTAAAATAAGGAAAATAACATCTATGGAACACTTACCACCTACCACATACTACAGTCATCACTGTATTGGTTAGAATGTTTTGTTTGTAAATTACAGCAAATAACAAATTGTACTTAAAATAAAGGAACATTTATTATCTCCATAACAGAAATTCTAGAGTTACTGTGGTTCCAGCAATGGTTAATCAGATGATCAGTGATAACAGGTAGAACTCCAGCATCTTTCTGCCATTTTCAGTTTGATTTTATCCATAAGCTTATAACAAGATGGCTGCCGTATCCCCCAGCACTATATCCAGACATTAAAACATATTTGGAAAGAGAATATGTTTTCATCATGAAAGAGTTTCACTTTTAGGGAGGAAGAAACTCTTCCCATGACTAACTCCTGTGCCTGTCATATGTGCTGCCTAGAATTGGATCATACACTTCAGCCTAGACCAGTCACTGGCCAGCAAAATGGGAGTACCATGATTGGATTAGACCAATTAAGAACTATCCTTGATGCTAGAATAAGAATTCACTCCCCCAAAGCATATTGCCTTGTGGAGAAGTGTGGATATCTTTACAGCATTGGGCTTTGATGAAAGAAGGAAGAATATGTAAAGGATGGAAAATGTGCTGTAGAACTTTGCACATTTCTACAGAAATGTGCTGTAGAAATTTGCAGTACCATCAATTACTTCATCTATTCTCCCTAAGGACTCTAAAATGTAGTTGGTTACAAAATAGAAACTGAGACCTGGAGAGATTTCCCCCAGATAACGAAGCTATAAAATTATTGACCAGGATTAGAAACTTTATCTAAATCCAAAGCCTGCATTCTTTCCACCAAACCATGGGGTGTTAATCTAGAACCCCAAATAATCTAAAAATATGTTAAAATAGTTCCAATTTCCTCAAATATTATGATGATAGAAAAGCATTTATTAGCTAATCCTAGGTAAAATTCAAAAGTTTATAAAGTTTTTCTTCTGCTTTTTCCAGTTATTCTTTTCTAAAATCATTTACCAATTAAATCCCGTTGGGAGGAGAATTTTTCTTCTATGCCAAAGCAAAGCTAGCAAATGGATGACCCTAAATTTTTTGGATTCAGGTTGTATTCAGAATGTTTATAGGAGAAACAAAAACTCTTAACACCTTTTAAGTTGTGTCAGCAAAAGAATCAAAGATTGATGAAAGTAAAATTTTGTATCTACTCTGAAAATTGAAGAGTGCTTCAGGGATGAGAGGATAAATATCATGCCATAGTTGAAATAATTAAAGCTGGAAAATAATCAAGAATCAAGCTTGCTGAGTCTTTCAAATTGAAAAAGACCTGCCAAGACTGATCTTTTCTATTTGAGAGTTTAAAAATGTTGGATTTAATTACAAGCAAAAGCAGGATACAAAGACTGAGGATGAAAGCAGTTTAGAAAAGGTATTTTCTTCTGTAAACTTCAAACCCCAGGAAAGTATAAGAAACATAATGTGATTGAGGTCTCTGCTAAGGCATTAAATCAAAAATATAACCAAAGTCTGTATGCCAGATGGAGCAGACTGAGGTGGTAAGCTTTCATGTTTATTATTTTAAAAATAAGCAGAAGACGGGTGTGTGTGTATGTGTATGTATGTTAAACAGAGAAAACAATTTTAGAGTCTCTCTAAACCCTTACCATCCAAACTACAACTTCAAACACTAAACGAGAGGTTTTATCTCCCTCTATTTCTTACTCTAAAGTCTCTGAGTACAGGACATAGGAGAGAAAATAGAGAAGACAAGACAGATCACATTCATCTTTTCAATGCAGCCTTCTAAGCTTAGATAAGCGAGAAGTGTGAATATTTAAACCTCATAAAATATTAGAACTTGTTTATATTATCCTGTATACTTTCATGCCTAAAAAAGAGAATTTGTTAATTCCATAAAGTGAATATACATGTTATTTGGTTTAGTAGAGATGGCATTAGGGACAGAAAAATAAAATAACCACTATTGCAGGAAAAATAAAGCTATGCCATGATTTATCTTGCTGTATCCACACCATTTGATAAAATGCTTATAGGTACAATGTCTGGCTTTAATGAAATAAGTTGGTTAAATAATAAAATGGGGCTTCCCTGGTGGCGCAGCGGTTGCGCGTCCGCCTGCCGATGCAGGGGAACTGGGTTCGCGCCCCGGTCTGGGAGGATCCCACATGCCGCGGAGCGGCTGGGCCCGTGGGCCATGGCCGCTGAGCCTGCGCGTCCGGAGCCTGTCCTCCGCAACGGGAAAGGCCGCAGCAGAGGGAGGCCCGCATACCACAAAA
>NC_041220.1:42581952-42614227 GCF_002837175.3 Physeter macrocephalus | reverse complement strand
AAAAAAAAAAAAAAAAAAAAAAAAAAAAAAAAAAAATAATAATAATAAAATGATACTCAAAGTCAAAGCAGGGTTTTTATTTGTGTAAGCCCAATTGAAGTTTGTCACGTCTGTAGGTCAATTTGTCAGATAAACACTAATTCCTAATAAAGTCTGATGTTAGAGACAGTTTATGGTTGAATAACCATGACAACAAACTTTAAATGTTGACACAAAATTTTTATATAAATTTAACTGATTTTAGCTTGTTATTTCCCCTTCCTCCTCTTTTTCCTTTTCCTCCTCTTTCTCCCTCTTTCTTTTCCTTCTTCTCTTGCTGCTTCTCTGTTTTTCTGGGGGAAAAAAAGACATAAGTTCTGAATCCGTAAGTTTGATGGCAACTAGGTTACTTTAGACATGCTCAAAGAACTGTCATTAATGCCCCTTATTAGTTATAGCTTAAATTACAAGCCTCAAAAACTTAAAGGGCAAATCCAGAAATTTTTTTTATTTCACAGTTTTATGTCATCTAATTTCATATCATGTTTTGAGGGAAATTTTTTATAATGAGATTTGAACAAAATTCCTTGTGTCTGCCAGACTCCTTGGCATTTTCAATTGCCCCCTCAAAAATAACATAAAGAACAGACTTACCTTGTATACAAATAAACCTGATGTCATTCCTTTTTAAAAAACAAATATTTACTGGCATGTTTTTGCACTTAACACTAAATTCAGATTCATTCCTGTCCTACAAGCCTGTCTGTGACCTGACCTCTTCCTGACTAGCCAGCATCATCTGACCTTCCTATACCCCTTTCTTGATCATTGGACTTCAGCTACACTAGGCATCTCTCAGTTCCTTCAACATGCTAAGCTCGCTCCTGCATCACAGCTTTTGTACGTGTTGTTTCATCCACCGGGAACACTTTTTCACACTTGCTCTAGGAGTACTCTGTTCTTTGTATTCATAAAACATGTCACAATTTGTAATTATGTGTTCTATATGTTTAAGATCTGTCTCATTACATAAGACCAAATTTGTTTGATCACATGGAGAAAAAATGTGAATCCACTATCTATGAATATGTATATATTTACATATATTTATGTATTTGTACAGGCACCGGAATTCTGATTTTTTTTACCTTATGAGGCATAAACAAAAATATATTTTTAAAAAAGATAATCAAAATATATATGCAAATAAAAGATCCAATATTTTCTTCTCCCGCCCCAATAAATTAAATATCCTCTCAGCAAACTCATCCCACTTGGGAGGACTTGGCACTCATTATAAGCAAATTTATTTCTGCTTACTCACTACTATATTCTCAGTGCCTCTGTGTAAAATAGGAATTCAATAAGTGATTGCTGAATGTATGCATGAATAAATAAATTAATGACTATGCCAAAGCATAGCAATAAGAAGGAAAAAAGAAGTGATACACTGCAGAACTTCTAAAGTTATGTTTGTGTTTCTTGGGTTTAATGTTTCTATCAACTTATTTTGTGCTTTTTTTGGGGTAGGTCCACATTTTTGGTCTATAAACAGGAGACATCAGTAATAAATTTCTATTCTTATGAAGATGTAAAGATACCCAAATATCTAATTCATTTCATAAAAGCTTTTGTAATTAATAAGACAATATTGTCTTCTGTTTTATAAATTGGATTCTTCACCAAACAAATCACTGAAGAACAATAGCAAATAAACAAAGGCCAGGTTAATCCAGCCTGAATCTTTTATTTAAAACAATTATTTTAATTAATAAACTATTTTTTAGAGCATTATTAGATTCACAGAAAAATTGAGGGGAAAGTACAGAGTTCACATATACTTCCTGCCCCCACAAGTTCACGACTCCATTTTTTTTTTTTTTTTTTTTTTTACGGTTCACGGGCCTCTCACTGTTGTGGCCTCTCCCGTTGCGGAGCACAGGCTCCGGATGCACAAGCTCAGCGGCCATGGCTCACGGGCCTAGCCGCTCTGCGGCATGTGGGATCTTCCCAGACCGGGGCACGAACCCGTATCCCCTGCATCGGCAGGCGGACTCTCAACCACTGTGCCACCAGGGAAGCCCTCGACTCCCCTATTTTTATCTCTCATCACAGTGATTTGTTAAAATCAATGAACCTACATGGATACATTATTAACACCCAAAGTCCATAGTTTATGTTACAGTTCACTGTTGACGTTGTACATACTATGGGTATGGATACATGTATAATGACATATAATCATCATTATGGCATTATACAGAATAGTTTCATGCCCTAAAAATCCTTCATGTGCCAACTATTCATCTCTCCTTCCACCCAACCCTTGGCAACCACCGATCTTTCACTGATTCCATAGATTTGCCTTTTGCAGAATGCCATATAATTGGAACCATATAGTATACAGCCTTTTCAGAATGCCTGTTTTCACTTAATAACAGGCATTTAACTTTCCTCCATGTCTTTTCATGGCTTGATATCTCACATCTTTTTAGCTCTGAATAATATTTATTTGTCTGAATGTACCATGGTTTATTTATCTATTCATCTATGAAGGACATCTTGGTTACTTCCAAGTTTGGGCAATTATGAATAAAGAGGCTATAAACATCCATGTACAGGTTTTTATGTGGACATACGTTTTCAGCTCCTTTGGATAAACATCAAGGAGCATGATTGCTGAGTTGTATGATGAGAATATGTTTAGTTTTGAAAGAAAACTCCAAATTGTCTTCCAAAGTGGCTATATCATTTTGCATTCCCACCAGCTACAAATGAGAGCTCTTGTTGCTCCACATCTTTGCCAGCATTTGGTGTTGTCAGAGTTTTGGACTTCAGCAATGTACAGATGGTCCCTGACTTACAGTGGTTTGATTTAAAATTTTCAAATTTATGATGGTGTTAAAGTGATACACATTCAGTAAAAATTATACCTTGAATTTTGATCTTTTTGTGGGCTAGCAATGTGTGGTATGATACTCTCTCATGATGCTTGGCAGTGTCAGGGAGCTGCTCCTTCCAGTCAGCCACAGGATCACAAGTTAAGCAGTCAATACACTTACAGTCTGTACCCATATAAGCATTCTGTTTTTCACTTACAATACAGTATTCAACTCAGTATGAGATATTCAACAATTTAATATAAAATAGGTTTGTATTAGATGATTTTGCCAACCAGTAAGCTAATGTAAGGGTTGTGAGCATGTTTAAGTTAGGCTAGACTAAGCTATGATGTTGGGTAACTTAGGTGTATTAAATGCATTTTTGATTTAATGCATTTTCAATTTACAATGGGTTTACTGGGATGTAACCCAGTAAAATCTCACTGTTTTTTTTTTGAAGTATAGATGATTTACAATGTTTCAGGTATACAGCAAAGTGATTCAGTTATACATGTATATAAATACATGTATACTTTTCAGATTCTTTTCCATTATAGGTTATTACAAGATATTGAATACAGTTCCCTATATTGAGGGGAAAGTACAGAGTTCACATATACTTCCTGCCCCCACAAGTTCACGACTCCATTTTTTTTTTTTTTTTTTTTTTTACGGTTCACGGGCCTCTCACTGTTGTGGCCTCTCCCGTTGCGGAGCACAGGCTCCGGATGCACAAGCTCAGCGGCCATGGCTCACGGGCCTAGCCGCTCTGCGGCATGTGGGATCTTCCCAGACCGGGGCACGAACCCGTATCCCCTGCATCGGCAGGCGGACTCTCAACCACTGTGCCACCAGGGAAGCCCTCGACTCCCCTATTTTTATCTCTCATCACAGTGATTTGTTAAAATCAATGAACCTACATGGATACATTATTAACACCCAAAGTCCATAGTTTATGTTACAGTTCACTGTTGACGTTGTACATACTATGGGTATGGATACATGTATAATGACATATAATCATCATTATGGCATTATACAGAATAGTTTCATGCCCTAAAAATCCTTCATGTGCCAACTATTCATCTCTCCTTCCACCCAACCCTTGGCAACCACCGATCTTTCACTGATTCCATAGATTTGCCTTTTGCAGAATGCCATATAATTGGAACCATATAGTATACAGCCTTTTCAGAATGCCTGTTTTCACTTAATAACAGGCATTTAACTTTCCTCCATGTCTTTTCATGGCTTGATATCTCACATCTTTTTAGCTCTGAATAATATTTATTTGTCTGAATGTACCATGGTTTATTTATCTATTCATCTATGAAGGACATCTTGGTTACTTCCAAGTTTGGGCAATTATGAATAAAGAGGCTATAAACATCCATGTACAGGTTTTTATGTGGACATACGTTTTCAGCTCCTTTGGATAAACATCAAGGAGCATGATTGCTGAGTTGTATGATGAGAATATGTTTAGTTTTGAAAGAAAACTCCAAATTGTCTTCCAAAGTGGCTATATCATTTTGCATTCCCACCAGCTACAAATGAGAGCTCTTGTTGCTCCACATCTTTGCCAGCATTTGGTGTTGTCAGAGTTTTGGACTTCAGCAATGTACAGATGGTCCCTGACTTACAGTGGTTTGATTTAAAATTTTCAAATTTATGATGGTGTTAAAGTGATACACATTCAGTAAAAATTATACCTTGAATTTTGATCTTTTTGTGGGCTAGCAATGTGTGGTATGATACTCTCTCATGATGCTTGGCAGTGTCAGGGAGCTGCTCCTTCCAGTCAGCCACAGGATCACAAGTTAAGCAGTCAATACACTTACAGTCTGTACCCATATAAGCATTCTGTTTTTCACTTACAATACAGTATTCAACTCAGTATGAGATATTCAACAATTTAATATAAAATAGGTTTGTATTAGATGATTTTGCCAACCAGTAAGCTAATGTAAGGGTTGTGAGCATGTTTAAGTTAGGCTAGACTAAGCTATGATGTTGGGTAACTTAGGTGTATTAAATGCATTTTTGATTTAATGCATTTTCAATTTACAATGGGTTTACTGGGATGTAACCCAGTAAAATCTCACTGTTTTTTTTTTGAAGTATAGATGATTTACAATGTTTCAGGTATACAGCAAAGTGATTCAGTTATACATGTATATAAATACATGTATACTTTTCAGATTCTTTTCCATTATAGGTTATTACAAGATATTGAATACAGTTCCCTATACTGTAAGTAGGTCCTTGCTGTTTACCTATTTTTTATATATTAGTATGTATCATTTAACCCCAAATTCCAAATTTATTCTCCCCCCCCCTTTTCTCCTTTGGTAACCATAAATTTGTCTTCTCTCTCTGTGAGTCTGTTTTGTAAATAAGTTCATTTGTAACATTTTTTAGACTCCACATATAAGTGATACCATATGATATGTGTCTTTCTCTGTCTGACTTACTTCACCTAGTATAATAATCTCTAGGTCCAGCCATGTTGCTGCAAATGGCATTATTTCATTCTTTATTATGGCTGAGTAATATTCCATTGTATATACGTACCACATCTTCTTTATCCATTCCTCTGTTGATGGACATTTAGGTTGCTTCCATGTCTTGGCTATTGTAAACAGTGCTGAAATGAACATTGGGGTATATATATCTTTTCAAATTATGGTTTTCTCTGGATATATGCCCAGGAGTGGGATTGCTGGATCAAATGGTACCACTATTTTTATTTTTTTAAGGAACCTCTATACTGTTCTCCATAGTGGCTGTACCAATTTACATTCCCACCAACAGTGTAGGAGGTTCCCTTTTCTCCACACCCTCTTGCAGCATTTATTGTCTGTAGACTTTTTGATGAGAGCCATTCTGACTGGTGTCAGGTGATACCTCACTGCAGTTTTGATTTTCATTTCTCTAATAATTAGTGATGTTGAGCATCTTTTCATGTGCCTCTTGGCCATCTGTATGTCTTCTTTGGAGAAATGTCTATTTAGGTCTTCCACCCATTTTTTGGATTGGGTTGTTTGTTTTTTTGGTATTGACCCACATGAGCTGTTTGGAAATTTTGGAGATTAATCCCTTATAGGTCACATCATTTGTAAATATTTTCTCCCATTCTATGGGTTGTCTTTTTATTTTGTTTATGGTTTCCTTGCTGTGCAAAAGCTTTTGAGTTTAATTAGGTCCCATTTGTATATTTTTTAAATTTTATTCTCATTAAGAGGTGGATCAAAAAAGATCTTGCTGAAATTTGTGTCAAAGTGTGTTCTGCCTAAGTTTTCCTATAGGAGTTTTATAGTATTCGGTCTTACATTTAGGTGTTTAACCCATTCCGAGTTCATTTTTGTGTATGGTGTTAATGAATGTTCTAATTTCATTCTTTTACATGCAGCTGTCCAGTTCTCCCAGCAACATTTATTGACGAGACAGTCTTTTCTCCGAATGGACTATATAATTATAGTCTTGCTTCTTCTGCCATAGATTAATTGACCATAGATGCATGGGTTTATTTCTGGGCTTTCTATCCTGTTCCATTGATCTGTATTTCTGTTTCTGTACCATTACCAGACTGTTTTGATGGCTGTAGCTTTGTAGTATAGTCTGAAGTCAGGGAGCCCAGTTCCTCCAGATCCCTTTTCTTTTTCTCAAGATTGTTTTGGCTATTTGGGGTTTTTGTGTTTCCACAGAAATTTAAAAATTTTTGTTCTATTTCTGTGAAAAATGCTATTGGTAATTTGATAGGGACTGTATTAAGTCTGTAGATTGCCTTTGGTAGTATACTGATTTTGAGAAAATTGATTCTTCCTATCGAAGAACATGCTATATCTTTTCATCTGTTTGTATCATCTTTGATTTTTTTCATCAGCCTTTTATAGTTTTCTGAGTACAGGTCTTTTGCCTCCTTAGGTAGGTTTATTTCTAGGTATTTTATTCTTTTTGATGCAATGGTAAATGAGATTGTTTCTTTAATTTCTCTTTCTGATCTTTCACTGTTAGTGTATAGGAATGCAAGAGATTTCTGTGTATTAATTTTGTTTCCTGCCACCTTACTGAGTTCAGTGATGAGCTCTAGTGGTTTTCTGGTAATATCTTTAGGATTTTCTATGTATAGTATCATGTCAACTGCAAACAGGGACAGTTTTACTTCTTTTCCAGTTTGGATTCCTTTTATTTTTTCTTCTCTGCTGTGGCTAAGATTCAACAAAGTGAATCAGTTATACATATACATATGTTCCCACATCTCTTCCCTCTTGTGCGGAGACTTTTTATCATAAGTAGGTGTTGAATTTTGTCAAAAGCTTTTTCTGCATCTATTGAGATGATCACATGGTTTTTATTCTTCAGTTTGTTGATGTAGTGTATCACACTGATTTGTGGATATTGAAAAATCCTTGCATCCCTGGGATAAATCCCATTTGATTATGGTGTATGATCCTTTTAATTTATTGTTGGATTTGGTTTGCTAGTATTTTGTGGAGGATTTTTGTGTCTACGTTCATCTGTGATATTGGCCTGTAATTTTCTCTTTTTGTGGTGTCTTTGTCTGGTTTTAGTATCAGGGTGATGATGGCCTCATAAAATGAGCTTGGAAGTGTTCCTTACTCTGTAATTTTTTGGAATAGTTTGGGAAGGATAGGTGTTAACTCTTCTCTAAATATTTGATAAAATTCAACTGTGAAGACACCTGGTCCTGGAATTTTCTTTGTTGGGAGTTTTAAAATCACAGTTTCAATTTCAGTACCTGTAATTGGTCTGTTCATATTTTCCATTTCTTCCTGGTTTAGTTTTCGGAAATTGTACCTTTCTAAAATTTTCTTTATTTCTTCTAGGTGGTCCATTTTATTGGCATATACTTACTTGTGGTAGTCTCTTATGATCTTTTGTATTTCTTTCGTGTCCATTGTCACCTCCCCTATTTTATATCTAATTTTATTGATTTGAGCCCTCTCACTTTTTTTCTTGATGAGTCTGGCTAAAGGTTTATCTATTTTGCTTATCTTTTCAAAGAGCCATCTTTTAGTTTCATTGATGTTTCTTCTGTTTTCTTCATCTCTATTTCACTCATCTGCTCTGATTTTATGATTCCTTTCCTTCCACTAACTTGGGGGTTTGTTTGTTCTTCTTTCTCTATTTGCTTTAGGTGTAAGGTTAGGTTGTTCAGGTGAGATTTTTCCTCTTTTATGAGGTAAGATTGTATTAACTTCACTTTTAGAATGGCTTTTGCTCCATTCCACATTCTTTTAATCACTGTGCTTTTGTTTTCATTTGTCTCAAGGTATTTTAAGATTTCCTCTTTGATTTCCTCAGTGTTCCAGTGGTTGTTCAGTAGCATATTGTTTAGCCTTCAGGTGTTTCTGTTTTTTTCTTGTAGGTGATTTCTAATCTCAAAATGTTGTGGATGAAAACAATGCTTAATATGATTTCAGTTTTCTTAAATTCACCAAGGCTCCCTTTGTGGCCCAGCATGTGATAAATCCTGGAGAATGTCCCATGTGCACTTGAGTAGAATGTGTATTCTGTTTGATGGAATGCTCTATAAATATCAATTAAGTCCATCTGATCTAATGTGTCATTTAAAGCCTGTGTTTCCTTATTTATTTTCTGTCTGGATGATCTGTCCATCGATGTAAGTGGGGTGTTAAACTCCCCCACTATTATTGTCTTACTGTTGATTATTCCTTTTATGGCTGTTAGTATTTGCCTTATATATTGAGGTGCTCCTCTGTTGGGTGCATATATATTTACAGTTTTTATATCTTCTTGGATCGATCCCTTGATCATTGTGGGTTTCCTTCTTTGTCTCTTGTAACAGTCTTTCTTTTAAAGTCAAATTATTTTAACAGTCTTTATTTTAAAGCTGGAGTATGGCTACTCTAGCTTTCTTTTGATTTCCATTTGCATGGAATACCATTTCCCATCCCCTTACTTTCAGTCTGTATGTATCCCTAGATCTGAAGTGGGTGTGTTGTAGGCAGCATATATATGGGTCTTCTTTTTTTTATCCATTCAGCCAGTGTATGTCTTTTGGTTGGGGGTATTTAATGTGTTTACATTTAAGATAATTATCAACATGTATGTTCTTGTTGCTATTTTGTTAATTGTTTGGGATTTGTTTTTGTAGCTTTTTTCTTCCCTTCCCCTTTTTTCTCTTGTGATTTGATGCCTAACTTTAGTGTTGTGCTTGGATTCCTTCTTTTTGTGTGTCTATCTATTGTAGATTCTCAGTTTGCATTTATCATGAGGTTTTGATATACCAGTATGTATATAAACAAGATTGTTTTAAGTTGCTGGTCTTTTAATTTCAAATCCATTTCCAATATCCTGAATTTTGTACTCTCCTCTTCTCATGAATGGTGATTTTGATATCATACTAGTGTGTAGATGATTTCCTACTTTACTGTACATTTGCCTTTACTGGTGAGCTTTTCCACTTGTAATTTTCTTGTTTCTCATTGTGGCCTTTTCTTTTCTGTGTAGAGAAGGTCCTTCAGCATTTGTGGCAAAGCTGATCTGATAGTGCTGAATTCTCTTAGCTTTTACTTATCTGTAAAGTTTTTGATTTCTCCATGAGATATGAATGAGAGCCTTCCTGGGTATTCCTGGTTGTAGGTTCTTTCCTTTCATCACTTTAAATATATTGTGCCACTCTATTCTGGCCGGCAGAGTTTCTGCTGAAAAAATCAGCTGATAACTTTATGGGGATTAATTTGTATGTTATTGTTGCTTTATCCTTGTTGATTTTAATATTTTTCTTTGTCTTAAATATTTCTCATATTGATTACTATATGTAACAGCCTATTTCTCCCTAGATTTATCCTGCCTGGGACTCTCTGCAACTTCCTGGACTCTGGTGAATGTTTCCTTTCTCATATTAGGGAAGTTTTCAGCTATTATCTTTTCCAATATTTTATGAGGTTCTTTTTCTTCTCCTTCTGGGACCACTAATAATGTGAGTGTTGGTGCATTTAACATTGTCCAAGAGGTCTCTGAGACTGTTTTAATTTCTTTTCATTCTTTTTTTAAAATTCTGTTCCACAGCAGTGATTTCCACCATTCTGTCTTCCAGGTCACCATCCGTTCTTCTGTCTCAGTTATTCTGCTACTGATTCCTTCTAGTGGATTTTTCCTTTCAGTTATTATATTGTTCATCTCTGTTTTTTCTTTTGTTCTTCTAGGTGTTTGTTATACACTTCTTCTATTTCCTCTATCTATCTGTGCCTCCAATCTTTTTCCAAGATCTTGGATCAACTTTACTACCATTACTCTAAATTCTTTTTCGGGTAGTTTGCCTATCTCTACTTCATTTAGTTATTCTTCTGAGGTTTTATCTTGTTCTTTCATTTGCAACATATTTCTCTGCCATCTCATTTTGTCTAACTTTCTGTGACTGAGATTTCTGTTCCGCAGGCTGCAGGGTTGTAGTACTTCTTGCTGTTGCTGTCTACCCCTTGGTGGATGAGGCTAAGAGGTTTGTGCAGGTGTCCTGGTGGGAGAGACTGGTTCCTTCTCACTGGTGGGTGCAGCTAGGTCTTGTCCCTCTAGGGTGCAGGGCCATGTCAAGGGGTGTGTTTAGCCAACAGCTGTGTCCTCAGGAAGACTCTAAGCATCGGCCTGCTGATGGGTGGGGCTGTGTTACTGCCCTGTTGGCTGTTTGGCCTGAGGCTTCCCAGCACTCGAGCCCACAGGCTTTTGGGTAGGGCCAGGTCCTGGTGAGAAAATGGTGGCCTCCAGGAGGATTCAAGCCAATGAGTACTCCCCAGAACTACCAGTGTCTGTCCCCACGGTGAGCCACAGCCATGCCCCACCTCCACAGGAGACCCTCCAATACCAGCAGAGGTCTGCCCCAGGCACTTATGAGGTCACTGCTTTTTTTCCTGGGTCCTGGTGTGCATGAGACCTTATGTGTGCCCCCCAAGGGTGGAGTATCTATTTCCCCCATCCAATGGATTTCCTGTGATCAAACTCCACTGACCTTCAAAGCCAGACTTTCTGGGGTCTTCTCCTAACATTGCCAGACCCCCAGGCTGGGGAGCCTGACAGACATGGGACTCAGAATTTCACTCCAGTAGGAGAACTTCTGTGGTATAATTTTCCAGTCTGTGAGTCACACACCCATCAGGTACAGGATTTGATATTATCGCAATTGCACTCCTCCTACTATCTTGTTGTGTCTTCTTCTTTGTCTTTGGATGTAGGCTATGATTTTGGCAGGGTTTCAGAATTATTTTGTAGATCGTTGTTCAGCAGTTAGTTAGTTGTGATTTTGGTGTTTTCATAAGAAGAGGTCAACTCACCTCCTTATGCTCTGCCATCTTGTACTCTTATTATTTTGAAATGCTTTTGTATCAATCATGGTTCAAAAATAGAGGCAGAACTAACTAGAGATTTATGTGTATAAGTATAAGGCTATCTGTCTATCTGTCTAGATACCACATATAATCTATCATCTCATTTGTTATAACGGGACATATTAAACGGAACTGAATTATCAAACTGTGGGAACTATTGCACTTTTCTCTGTAATACTGTTGTCTCTTCATCTGATGTTGTAACTTAAAGCTCTTAGAAAGGGCAATCTATAAGGGAAGATTCTAAGTAGGGTGAAATCCACAAACATATTCTTGAATCCCACCAGAATGGACTGAAAGCTTTGTACATTCTTGTTGTTTGTTTCTGACTTTGGTGATGAGGATATCCTGCAGAAGCTGGAGCCATGGAGCTAACACACACTGTGCCTAGGAATCAGAGAAGGTAAAAGGGAATCCAGGTGTGTATAGAGAAATCACAGGTCCAGCTGCTACTTCACACTAAACATATCAGCAGCCACATTTATGTGCTAGAATAGCTTCTGCTTCCCTTCCATTTTTCAAGTTATACACAAATCACCCTTGTGGCCCACCCAAAGCAGAAACATACAAAAAACTGAATTCTGGAATATTTAGTACAAATTAACACATAACAAAGCCATCATACCATCAGGACCATTTTCTGTACATCTTGTTTATAGCCAAAAAGAATGGCATAGAACTTTACTGAATGTAGATATCAGTAGAAGCAGAAATATAGATATACAGAAGCATAAATCTTCACATAATGATTCTTCCTTTTTATCTCAGAGTTCTTCTTTTCCAGTTTGTTTTATCCTAATTACCATATAATTTCTTTGGGAAATCAATCCTCAACTTATTATTTTAAAAATTTTCAAATCCACAGAATAGTAGAAAGAACAGTACAATGAACACAGGTATTCCTTTTACAAAGATTTATACTTCTGGCATGCTCATTTTATCATGCTTTCTTAATTGTACACCTCTGACTACAGACACACACACACACACACACACACACACACACACACACACTTTTTCTTGTGCTTGATTTGAGAAAATTGATACTTCATCTCTAAATACTTCAACATGTATCTCATAAGAGAAAAGGACATGCTCTTATAATTTAATTGTCTTATCTATATATTTTATATAAATAATTTATACCATAAATTTATAATTATCACACAGTTGAAATTTAACATTATCTAATGCTGTTATTTAGTATAAAACCCTTATTAAATATTGCCCAACGATTCCTAAATGTCTTTTATGGCTTTATTTCACCTACTTTTTTTTCCTGATCTAATATCCAATCACATATCATGCATTCCATTCAATCATCATATGCCTTTGATCTTCTTTAATATAGACCTTTCCTCCTGCATTTTAAACAGTTCTGTCATGCACATTTTTTAAGAGTTAAGGACAGTTTTTTAAAAAGACCCCCTCAATTTTGGTTTGTCTGATATTTGTATTATTTGGGAAAGTACATTATAATGAAGTATTTTTGTATGCTATTAGACTTTAGACAAGTTTGAACTTTTTACTGCTGACCAAGTACATGGAAGTCTTATATAATACATTTCCTGAAAAGTGTCTTCATCCTCTGGTTATATTATATTTCCCTCTACAACCAGGTTTGCATATGATGGCAACAACAACAGAATATTTTTCACTTTTTGTTACATTGAAGGTAAGTACTGTTGTGTTTGTATGGTTACCAGGGTGTTCATTGATGATATCATTGTTGGGGGATGACCTTTCCTGAGGTGTGTAATATCCTTTAGCATTTACATTGTATTAGGAGGTGGAATACCTATGAATAGAAGTTTAGGAGTTTACTCAGTTTTCCTGGGTTTCTCTGATGTATACTTGTTCTTAAACTTTTGCATGATTTTCTCTTGCTAATCTGTCTCATGTCAATTTAATTCAGCCAGAAGGACTTAGAAAGGTAGAGGAAAAATTGTTCCTCCCTGACAGTTGGTGTAGGAGGCAGGATTCAACTTGACTGACTGGACACTACTCACTCTGAGGCTGGTGTAGCTAAGAGATCCTGCAACAACTGACAGAAACTGGCAGAAGGCTATGGGTTGTCATATAAATTCAACAAAGGAATTGAATTTTGGAAGTGCCTCAAGAAACTCCAGAGTCACAGGCTATTGACTGCAGACAATATCACAGTCTGTGAGAAGAGAAAAACTGAGATGTGAGGAGGACCAAGAGGCTCCCCAGTCTGCTTGTCCTGCAACGCTGCCCAGAACTCCACCCAACAACCTGAAATCTCCAGTGCTGGAAAGCCTCAGGCCAAACAAAAAACAAGATAGGAACACAGCCCTACCTATCAGGTGCCTAAAATCATCCTGGTCTCACAGCCACTTCTTGACATGGCCCTACCCACCAAAGAGACAAGACACAATTCCACCCACCAGAGGGCAGGCACCTGTCCCTCCCATGAGGAAGCCTACACAAGCTTCAGAACCAAACTCAGCCACCAGGGCACAGACACCAGAAGCAAGAGTAACTATGATCCTGCAGCTGGCACAAAGGAGACCACATACACAGAAAGTTAAGACAAAGTGAGACAACAAATAAATATGTTGCAGATGCAGGAAAAAGATAAAAACCCACAAGAACAACTAAATGAAGAGATAGGCAATCAAACTGAAAAAGAATTCAGAGTAATGATAGTAAAAATGAAACATAATCTTCAAAAAAGAATGGAGGAAAGGATCGAGAAGATGCAAAAAATGTTTAACAAAGACCAAGAAGAACTAAAGAACAAACAAACAGAGATGAACAATACAATAATTGAAAAGAAAAACACACTAGAAGGAATCAATAGCAGAATAACTAAGGCAGAAGAACAAATAAGTGAGCTGGAAAGCAGAGGGGTGGAAATCACTGCCACAGAACAGAATAAAGAAAAAAATGAAAAAGAAATAAGGACAGCCTCAGAGACCTGTGGGACAGCATTAAATGCACCAACATTTGCATTATAGGGGTCCCAGAAGAAAAGAAAGGGAAAGTGCCTGAGAAAATACTTGAAGAGATTATAGCTGAAAAATTCCATAACATGGGAAAGGAAACAGTCACCCAAGTCCAGGAAGATGCAGAGAGTCCCAGACAGGATAAACCCAAGGAGGAATAGGCTAAGAAACATATTAATCAAACTGATACAAATTAAAGACTTTAGCCAGCCTCATCAAGGAAAAAAAAAGGAGAGGACTCATCAATAAAATTAGAAATGAAACAGGAGAAGTTACAATGGACACCACAGAAATAAAAGAGATCATAAGAGACTACTGCAGGCAACTATATGCCAATAAAATGGACAACCTAAAAGAAATGGACAAATTCTTAGAAAAGTAAAATCTCTGGAGACTGAAACAGGAAGAAATAGAAAATATGAATAAACCAATCACAAGAACTGAAATTGAAACTGATTAAAAAACTTACAGCAAACAAAAGTCCAGGACCAGATGGCTTCACAGGTGAATTCTATCAAACATGTAGAGAAGAGTTAACACCTATCCTTCTGAAATTATTACAAGAAATAGATGCAAAAATCCTCCACAAAATACTAGCAAACCGAATCCAACAACACATTAAAAGGATCATACACCATGATCAAGTGGGATTTATCCCAGGGATGCAAGGATTTTTCAATATACATAACTCAATCAGTGTGATACACACCATTAAAAAACTGAAGAGTAAAAACCATATGATCATCTCGATGCAGAAAATCCTTTTAACAAAATTCAACACCCATTTATAATAAAAACCCTCCAGAAAAGTGGGCACAGAGGGAATATACCTCAACATAATAAAGACCATATAGGAGAAACTCACAGCGAACATAATTCTAAATGGTGAAAAACTGAAAGCATTTCCTCTAAAATCAGGAAAAAGACAAGATATCCACTCTCACCACTTTTATTCAACATAGTTTTGGAAGTCTTAACCATGGCATCAGAGAAGAAAAAGAAATAAAGAGAATCCAAATTGGAAAAGAAAAAGTAAAACTGTCACTATTTGCAGAAGACATATTATGCATAGAAAACCCTAAAGATGCTAACAGAAAACTACTAGAGCTAATCAGTGAATTTGGTAAAGTTTCAGGATACAAAACTAATACACAGAAATTTGTTGCTACCTATATACTACCAATGAAAGAACAGAAAGAGAAATTAAGAAAATGATCCCATTTACCATCACATCAAAAAGAATAAAATACCTAGGAATAAACCTACCTAAGGAGGCAAAAGACCTGCACTCAGAAAACTATAAGATACTGATTAAAGAAATCAAAGATGACACAAACAGATGGAGAGATATATCATGCTTTTGGATTGGTAGAATCAATATGGTCAAAATGACTATACCACCCAAGGCAATCTACAGATTCAGTGCAATCCCTATCAAATTACCAATAGCATTTTTCAGAGTTAGAACAAATGATTTTACAATTTGTATGGAAATACAAAAGACCCCGAATAGCCAAAGCAATCTTGAGAAAGAAAAATGGAGGTGGAGGAATCAGACTCCCTAACTTCAGACTATACTACAAAGCTACCATCAAGACAGTATGGTTTTGGCACAAAAACGGTAGTATAAATTAATGGAGCATGACAGGAAGTCCAGAGATAAACCCACACACCTATGGTCACCTAATCCATGACAAAGGAAGCAAGAATGTACAATGGAGAAAAGACAGACTCTTTAGCAAGTGGTGCTGGGAAAACTGGACATCTACATGTAAAAGAATGAAATTAGAACACTCCCTAACATCATACACAAAAATAACCTCAAAATGGATTGAAGATCTAATTTTAAGACCAGTTACTGTAACACTCTTAGAGAAAAACATAGGCAGAACACTCTCTGGCATATATTGCAGCAAGATATTTTTTGATCCACCTCCTAGAATAATGAAAATAAAATAAAAAATAAACAAATGGGACCTAATTAAAATCAAAACCTTTTGCACAGCAAAGGAAACCATAAATAAAACAAAAAGACAACCCTCAAATGTGAGAAAATATTTGCAAATGAATCGACTGACAAGGGATTAATCTCCAAAATTTACAAACAGCTCATGCAGCTCAATATCAAAAAAAAAAATCAAAAAATGGGCAGAACATGTAGATATTTCTCCAAAGAAAAAATATAGATGGCCAACAGGCACATGAAAACATGCTCAACATCACTAATTATTAGAGAATTGCAAACCAAAACTACAATGAGGTATCACCTCACGCTGGTCAGCATGGCCATCCTTGTCCTCAAAAAATCTACAAACAATAAATTCTGGAGAGGGTGTGGAGAAACTGGAACCCTCCTGCACTGTTGGTGGGAATGTAAATTGGTACTATCATTATAGAGAACAGTATGGAGGTTCATTAAAAAACTAAAAATAGAGCTACCATATGATCCAGCAATCCCACTCCTGCACATATATCCAGAGAAAATCATAATTTGAAAAGATACATTCACCCCAATGTTCACTGCAGCAGTATTTACAGTAAGCAAGACATGGAAGCAATCTAAATGTCCATCAACATAGGAATGGATAAAGAAGATGTGGTACATATATAGAATGGACTGTTACCCATAAAAAAGAATGAAATAATGCCATTTGCAGTAACATGGATGATCCTAGAGATTGTCATACTGAGTGAAGTATGTCAGCCAGTGAAAGATAAATATTGTACAATATTGCTTATATGTGGAATCTTAAGAAAAAAGGGTACAAGTGAACCTATTTACAAAACAGAAATTGAGTCACAGATGTAAAAAACAAACTTATGGTTACCATTAGGGAAAGAGGGGTAGGGATAAATTGGGAGATTGGGATTGACATATACACACTACTATAATATAAAGTACATAACTAACTGTGCATATAACCTACTGTATAGCACAGGGGACTCTACTCAATACTCTGTAATGACCTATATGGAAAAGAATCTTAAAAAAGAGTCTATATATGTGTATGTATAACTGATTCACCATGGTGTACAGCAGAAACTAACAACATTGTTAAAGCAACTATACTCCAATAATAATTAAAGAAAGAAAAAACAGAAGTTTATCTATGCCTGGATTTAGATTTATTGCCCATTACAAGTAAAAAACGACCAATCAAATGCATCAATTCCACTTTACAGATAGGACAGCTACATTGTAAGAAGATCAAATAATGTATAAAAGAATCATTTTTTAGAAAGTTATAAAATGTTTAGCATCATTTTTATTGAAGTATAGTTGATTTATAATATTATGTTAGTTTCAGGTGTACAGCATAGTGGTTCAGTATTTTTGCTGATTATACTCCATTATAGGTTACTACAAGAGAATGGCTTTAACTCCTTGTGCTATACAGTATATATTTGTTGCTTATCTATTTTATACATAGTAGTTTGTATCTGTTAATCTCATACCCCTAATTTGTCCCTCCCCACTCTGGTAACCACAAGTTTGTTTTCTCTGTGAGTCTGTCTCTGTTTTGCATATACATGCATTTGTATTATTTTTTAGGTTCCACTTATAAGTGTTAGCATTAGCATTTCTTTCATAATAAGAATTTTAATTGTATGTTTTAAGGTTTTCTAATTTTTGTCTCAAAGTGAAATGTAGATGTGAAGGTTTATGGAATAAAATTAGTGTGAGCTTACCTAAGTAGGATCAAGTCAAAATTAAGCAGCAAGTTTGTTTCACCATTGCTATATCATAGGATGGCCCATATATATATATATATATATATATATATACACACACACACACACACACACACACATACATACACATTTTAAAAGATTCTAAATCTACAACATACTTCTGTAACAATGAACACAGAATAAAGAAAGCTACTATCAATTTGGGGAGATAGTAAATATTTTGACTTTTAAGATGATAACTTCTTTGCAGTTCTGGGAGACCTTGTTCTACATTCCTTTTTAAGGAGGATCAGGTATTTTGATTTATTTCAAAGCTATTTATTTTTAAATAGGTAATATATAAACATTTTTCAAATCCCCACATTTTCAAATGTGATTCTTTTCAAAGCTTGTTCCCCAGCCACCTCGTTCTCCTCAGAAGCAAACATATACCTGTTTTTTAATCATTCCAGAGAGCTGGTACACCCTGGAAAGGTTATGTGATGGGTTTCAGCATTTTAATGTTGAAACATTTCTCACCACACCAGTTTGAAAATAGTGCATGCCTCAACTTCTCCAGTAGGTAGTCCACCTTCACCACCCTGGCCTTCCAAGCTCTTGTCCTGGTTCACTCCCACCTCCCCTTATTACAACAAATGAAGCATTTATGTCTGGCAGAGAAAGGAGGCCCAGGATCCTGTTCTGGGGAGCTGGTGGTGCCTATCTTGATTGGTCATCTATGTCCTGACTCACATCCACTAAGCTTTACCTATACTCAACTGAAGTCTGTATGCCATTTCTGTTGAAATGTTCAATTTGCTTCAATCTAATAACATCTTGCCTCAAGGCTACTGTATCTCTTCAATTTTGACCTTCTGGCTGTACCTCTTATTTAGCAGAATGTGCTCTGACAGTTTTCTCACAGATCTGCTGCAGCAAGACAATTTTTTTTCTTTGTTAACGTTGACAGAACTCTTTTACTATAGCTTCACTTGTGTATTAAGATTATTGTGACCTTGTTTGTACCCTAGACTGGTAAGGTCTAGAGAAAGCTGGTTCACAGATTTGTTCTTCTTGGAATCAAAAGCTTTCAAAGAACATAAGAAAATTTGTTTCTTGTGAAACTTTCATCTCAAATATTATTGAAATATGCTAGCAATCTCACCAAACTCTATTACTCTAAAATCTCTAGTTTAAAGTGAATAAGTAATTTTCATTTATAAGAGTTTAATGCCAGCACTATTTGACCATTTTTCAGTGACAAACCTTCTACCTTAGAAAATTTTGACACAAAAGAAGAACTTGA
Organism: Physeter macrocephalus; assembly: GCF_002837175.3. NCBI lineage: Eukaryota > Metazoa > Chordata > Mammalia > Artiodactyla > Physeteridae > Physeter > Physeter macrocephalus. Next base: position 42,595,050 of record NC_041220.1, on the reverse strand, counting down.
CACCTGAAAAGGCAGCAGTGCTTCATGAATATTGTGTTTATTAGATTCTCTCGAGCCTTCACAGAATTTGTTTGTTGACATGCTAACCCCCAATGTGATGGTGTTAGGATGTGGGGCATTTGAAAGGTGATTAGGACATGAGCCTATGTGAATTGGATTAGTGCCCTTATAAAAGAGACCCCAAATATCTCCCTCACCTCTTCTGCCATGTGAGGACCCAGTGACAAGATGGCTGTCAGTGAGAAACTAGGGTCTGTTGTTTAACCAACCCTGTCTGTGGTATTCTGTTGTAGCAGCCCGAAAGGACTAACGTAGCAGAGGAGAAGTGAGGTGAGGATGAGGAAGATTTTCCCCAGTGTGAAAGGATTTAGAGAATTTATGTTTACATGATGGTCGTTAAAGATTCCATTTTGGTTGAAAGACATAGAATATTCCATGGAAACTCATATAATCAATAATAAAATTTTGAGGAATATGGAAGGAAATATGTCCAAGAACCCAGAAGGAACAACTTGGCTTAGATGGGATGAGCAAACAAAGGAACAAACTGAAGATGGGTCCGGATGCCAGTAGATAGAACATTAACAGATTTCGCATGTTGTAGTTCTAGTTTCTCTTTGATCTAGCATGAGATGATAATGTTGCATTAATATCTCTCAAGGTTATCTTTATTTCCAGAAAATCTTATATATTTCTTTGTTATGTAGTAAGAGACATATAGGAAGATCATGTTAAGTGTATCGCCAATGTGGATTATATTTTTTGAAAAAAAATCACATGGTGGATGTGTGCAGACAATAGAACACAGCTGCCAGGAATCAAATATTAGCTACATATCAAACAAATTAGGTGATCTTGGGCTATTTGCTTAATCTCTCTGGTATTAAATTTTTGATCTGTAAAATTAAAATGATAATACCTACCCTCTAGGACTCTTATGATTATTAAATGAATCATCATTTGTAAAATATTTAGAAGAGTATTTGGTACATAGTAAGTACTTATGTGTTTGTTCTTATGTGTTTGTTAAGAAATAATTCTGGAGATCAGCCAAGATGGTGGAATAGAAATACCCTGAGTTCATCTCCTCTTGCAGGCACATCAAAATCACTACTATTTGCAGAACAACCATCAGTGAAAAAGACTGGAACCTACCAGAAAAGATCTTTTACAACTAAAGAGAAAAAGAAGGAACCACAACGAGATAGGTAGGAGGGGCAGACTCATGATATAATCAAGTCCCATACCACTAGGTGGGAAACCTGATGAGCTCCTAGAACATTTAGATTCTTTTGCCTCAGTTATTCTGCTATTGATTCCTTCCGGTGTATTTTTCATTTCAGTTATTGTATTGTTCACCTCCCTTTGTGTCTTCTTTAGTTCTTCTAGGTCTTTGTTAAACATTTCTTGTATCTTCTTGATCCATGCCTCCATTCTTTTCCTGAGATTTTGGATCATCCTTAGTATTATTACTGTGAATTCTTTTTCAGGCAGATTGCCTATCTCCACTTCACTTAGTTGTTCTTTTGGGTTTTTATCTTGTTCCTTCGTGTGGGCTATATTCCTCTGCCATCTCATTGTGTCTAAATTTCAGTGTTTGTGGTCTCCTTTCTGCAGGCTGCAGGGTTGTAGTTCCTGTTTCTGGTGTCTACCCCCTGGTGGGTGATGTTGGTCCAGAGGCCTGTGTAGGCTTCCTGGTGGGAGGGATGGCTGCCTGCCCAATGGTGGGTCAAGCTCGGTCTGTCCCTCTGGTGGGCAGGGCCATGTCAAGGGGTGTGTTTAGAGGTGGCTGTTAGCTCAGTATGAACTCAGGCAGCCTGTCTGCTAATGGCTGGGGCTGTGTTCCCACTCTGCTGGTTGTTTGGCCTGAGGCATCCCAGCACTGGAGCCTGCCAGCTGTTGGATGCGGCCAGGTCTCAGTGCCAAAATGGTGACCTCTGTGAGAGTTCACACTGATCAGTATTCCCTAGGGCACCAGCCTCCAGTGTCCTTTCCCCTATGGTGAGCCACAGTGAACCCCCAACTCCTGAGTAGCAATACTTATATAAGACAAATAGACTTTAAAATAAAGATAGTTAGCCAGTTGGGCGACACACAAACTGGAAAATAATTATATCACAGAGGTTCTCCCACAAGAGTGAGGGTTCTGAGTCCCATGCCAGGTTCCCCAGCCTGAGGGTCTGGCACTGGGAGGAGACCCCAGAGCATTTGGCTTTGAAGGCCAGTGGGACTTGAGTGTAGGATCTCCACAGGATTGGTGGAAACAGACTCCACTCTTGGAAGACGCACACAAGGTTTCATATGCAATGGGCCCCAGCACATGGCAGTGACTACATAGGATCCGGGGCTAGACCTACCAGTGGGTCTTGTTGGGTCTCCTCAGGAGGGAAGCTGGGATGGGCAATATAGGGGTTGGGGATTAAGAGGTACAAAGTACCATGTATAAAATAAGCTATAAGGATATATTAGACAACACCAGGAATATAGTTAATATATTGTATTAACGATAAGTGGAGCATAATGTTTAAATATTGTGAATATTGTAAATAAATATTGTACACCTGTAACTTATATTGGGCATCAAATATACTTCAAAATAAAAAAATAAATTTTAAAAATTGCAAAAAAATGAAATTTCTTTATTCACTTAGTACTTTTATCAGACTAAGTTTTGGTCAACTTAAAAACATTTGAGGGCTTCCCTGGTGGCGCAGTGGTTGAGAATCTGCCTGCTAATGCAGAGGATACGGGTTTGAGCCCTGGTCTGGGAGGATTCCACATGCCGCGGAGCAACTAGGCCCGTGAGCCACAACTACCGAGCCTGCGCGTCTGGAGCCTGTGCTCCGCAACAAGAAAGACCACGATAGTGAGAGGCCTGCGCATCGCGATGAAGAGTGGCCCCCCCGCTTGCCACAACTAGAGAAAGCCCTCTCACAGAAACGAAGACCCAACACAGCAAAAATAAATAAATTAATTAATAAACTCCTACCCCCAACGTCTTCTTAAAGTAAAAAAAAAATTTTGAGACCAGCTTATCTACTAACTTTTTAGTCCATCTCTTTGGTTTTAGTAATTTAAATGTTTTAATATCTGGCTCATATAAAGTAATAAGAGAATGCTGATTTTTTTAGGTGACATTGATTAAACAAAAATACAACTCAAGTCAGCTAAACATCTACTCACTCAATATTCTTCTCCTCCAGCCAATGTAAGTTACATCTGTGATCCAGACATTCACTTTAAGCAGATATGTCAGACCACAAATGTGATGTTAGTAACTTCTCTCTGACAGTGAGTTGAATAACATTGAGTTTCTTTTTCTTGCTTGTTTGCTTATTTTTATATTAGGAAATTGAAGGGGCACAAACTTACTTAGATTTTTAACCATGATTTAAGGAGCCAAAAGATGTACCACACAGTTTAAGACTTGGTCCTCTTATTGTGTTCTGTCTCACTATGCCTATGGCTTGTTTACTGGAGACAGGTATAGTACTAAATAATAAGGCTATTACATCATTAACTGGTTTTTCCTAAGATTCAATCACAAGAATGATCAGTGTGTGTATGTGTCTGTCTGTGTGTGTCTGGGTATGTGAGTTGTTAGCAGCTGAATCATTCTATCTTATTAACAGCACATAGTTGTCTATGACTTCTGGTATATTCTAAACAAAAAGGCACTAAAACTAAATATAATTTGTTTTTCATTTGTTTTCCTTCTTTCAATGGCAATGTGGCAGATATTATCCCAGGCACTCTTTTGAGATCTTTAACAAATAACAACTCCATATAATTCTCATATCAATCCTGCAAGATAAGTACTGTTATTCCCATTTCACATATAATGAGACTGAAGCACAGAGAAGTATACATTCCTAAACTGAATAGCTAGTAAGATGTGGAGCTAGGACTTGATCTTGGGCAGCTTACTCCATAGTTTGCTTTTAAAAAAATAAAATAAAAGAGTATGAGGTTGCCCACATAGATATACCATCCTTTTCTTCCTCCCCACCAAAATCTTTTACAGTCTCCCTTAGAGCTAATTATGACCATGGGGCTAAATTTTGGCCAATGAGATATGAGCAATAGTGATACGCCAACAATGATAAAATTTCAGTTAGACAAGAGGAATGAGCTCTGGAGATCTGCTGTGCAACACTGTCCCTCTAGTCACCGATAACATATTGTACACTTAAGAGTTAAGATAATAAATCTCATGCTAAGTGTTCGTACCCTAATCAAGTAACATCTAAAAAAGTGTTATGTGCAATTTCTAGGTACTACCTTTCAAGATAAGTGGTGGACCCTTGTCTTGATTTATTTTCTTCCTTTCTCCTTGCTAGACCTGATGGTGGGATTTAGAGTACTCATAGTGGATAGTGAAATGGATGCCACATATTGAAGATGGATAAGGCTACCTAGACTTCAAGTGAAGGAGACTAAAATTCTGTCACATCTAAGGTGGTGTCTTATTGAAGCTAAGCCTATGCCCTGAAAAATGAAGAGATAATCGTAATAGTTTTTGTAGGAACAACATATACACCGATACTTATTTTACTTCATCTTAGTCATGCAAATATAACATCAGGTTTATCTTCCTTGCTTTGCAATTCTGCTTCCCTATATAAAAGGTTAAGCTTTAACATATCTAGGAAAAACTCTACCCAATGAGCCCTGCATATAGGTATCTTTGCTTGACTTTTGTAGCTTTGAGCAAATCCTTTCAAATACATTGCTACATGTCATTGAAAATTATTCTAAGTAATGTGTCCAAAACCTTTCAGAGTTTGTACTCTCATCTACCGCGGGTCCTTCTATATTATTTAGAAAGGTCATGTAATAAACTTATTTCTTCTGACATTGAATCACTTTCAGTCCTTCTTTATTATGGTTCCATCTCCATTTTTAGCAGAAAATTCCTCTGAAGGGGCTGGCCTTTGAATGATATCAAAAAATTCTAAAAGTGACTCAGACTTCCCTATCTCTTCTACATTTTTAGAGTATTTTCATTATTTCCAGTTGGATCTAGATACTTTTATCTGCTCAACTCACCATCATACCCAAAAGTGTTATAATTATACCCACTAATATCATGTAATTTGTAATTGTTATTTTAAAGAGGTACTTATTCTTAAAATAGAGTTTCATATCAATAGCAAACATATAAAAAGATTTACTTAAGTTTGTCATCATAACACCTTATTACTCTAGAATAATCATAGTACAGCATGCAAGATTATTAGCAAGGCAGAAGTCTTAAATTTCATCTAAATTATAAAAGAATAAATGTTTGGATCCCACTGATTATTGTTTCTATTAACTTGAAATTTCATAAAAAGGTTGGTGGAGTTTTAGTACCCTGAAATAAGTAAATATGTTTCTATACCACTATGTATGCTAATTTGAAAAGTTTTCTTTAAATATAGGAAAAATGCTCAAAATAATCAAGTTGGAAAATTATGCCTTTAAAATTGCAAGGTTTTAATGGTTTTTAATGTCATTTTAATGGCAATAATTATCCTTATTAACTTCAACACAATGTCAAATACAATTATCTCCCAGTTATAAATTTGATGTCCTCTGTCTGAGTTTCCCTGTCCAAAGTTCTATAATTATAATCAAGCTGCTCTATTGTAATTGAGAAACCCTCTAGTAGCATTTTAAAGAAGAATTATGAAAGCTGCTCCACAGGAAGTATCATTCTATAAAGTAATTTGCATCAACAAAGCTGCTGCTAGTATTATTCCATTCACATTCACCAATAGGTTTCCGTTACAACTTTTTACTTACTTTTATTAAATGCCATCTATCCTTGTTATGGTGTATCTCTCATTAGATGATGAGAATATATAGATCAACACTTTTGTTCCCAATTTTTCAGTTCACTGAGTTTTGTCTGGAAACATTTTCCATCCCTTTTTCCAGAATGCACACTATAAAGTGATTTAAATTGTTCCATTTTTGCCCCTTTCATTTTCCTAAAATTTCATATAGCATAAAATTCTCAAAATTTGGATAACATTTGAATTGTATGACAAAATTCTATGTAAAATGCAGAATTTACCTGAGCTATTATGTTTCTTAAATTCTTTAACTTATAAGTAGAATAAAATTCCATGATATCATACCAATTTCACCTTTTCTAAGATACTGCAAAAATTTTTTAATATTTCCGTTGCTGTAGTACATGTGAAGAAATGAAGTTCCCCATACAAATGTGAATTGCCTCAGTAAATTTGTAAATTATTTGACCATGTCTATTAAAACTGCATATACTTTTTTGACCAAACAATTGCTACATGGTTAATCTAAGCTACATAAATAAAGTAAGCATGAATATATATACACCTAAACAAACGTGTATGGTTTATTTTGCAGCACTATTACAAATCTGATTGTAAATCAATAGAAAATATATTAATTATAAATTATGTAGTAAGCAGCTCTTAAAGTTAGATATATTACCTGTAAAAGTTTTTAATGATACTATATATAGTTTGATCCCATTTTTGTTAAAACCAAACAAAAGAAACTTAATACATGTGTTATGTGTATGTTTTGCTTTTGTATATACACAGAAAAAGAAAATTATATACCATGTTGTTAACACTGGTTACTTTAGGGTTAGGAAATTGAAGGGGAGAAAAGGAAGTCTATATTTTAATATGCTTTGGTTTAATTTTAGTTTTTACATTTCTTAATAGTAGAAAGCTAGAAACTTTAGAGCTGCTACTTCATTCTAGCTAATGTTTGTCATGACAAAGCCCATTTTATGGGGCTTAATGTGGAGAAATACTTTTAATATATAAAATTTTCTAGATGGATGTTTTCTGGGAATCTATCTGTATAGTCATCTATAAGTTGGTGTGCTTAAAAACATGATGAATATAAAAACACTCAGTTAGTGACAGATACTAATGGACTATTTTGTAGATTAACAGCTAGCATCAAGTCTTTCTAGGTCCATGCTATTTATTTCAATCCTGGGCTTTAAAGGATGCACGAGCCACATTCAGGTCTCTAAGCACATTTAATTCAAGTGGACAGAAACACATGATTATATATCCAAGCTGACTATTGAAATTGCAAGCTTTATCTTTCAGCTGCTCTACTGCTTCAAGCTGTGGAGATATAAAACGCTAGCCTTGGGACAAGTAGTTGGAGTGTCACCAAACATTGATGAACAAAGAACTTACTGAGTGCCTTTTTTTTCCCCGATGACAAAGAAAATTTTTCATTTTTATAACATTGTATCCCCAATTCTTAATTAATATCAGGCACAGGTGGTGTAAGGGATAACCACAGTAAATCACAAAAAGGGTTATGAGCCTCCGAAGAACTATTATTAAATATAGGCAGGTCATAAAACAATGCTTTAGAATGATGGGGCTGTCAGGTGCCACATTTTCAATCTATACTTCTGAAGCTGGTTCCTCTATATCTGCAAAAGGAATTTTAGATTACATAATGGAGCTTACTTTATTATAATTAGAAGAAATTTCGTTCAATCTTTGATTAAAATACAATTTGATTATTTCAATGATTTGCTTTTCCTGTATATTTTTACATTTTTTCAAATGTATTTAAGATGCAAAGTAGGATGGGAAGCTTCAAGTTAATAACAGAGGTTCCTTAAAATATAGGAAAACACTAGGGTTATTCTCCTCTAATTTTCTTTGAAAATGAAGCAAATCACAGAACTGCAAAGTCTTCATAATTATATTCTCACATTGAAAAACATGGTCATCAATCACAAATATACCTGAAAGTATGTTTATGCACTTACAAGAATCTTAATGTCACTTTTTCATGGAGAAGTATTTCCAGATATTTTTACATAAGTATTAGTTCTTCTCTTTATTCCTAATCCTCTAATCATGACCTCTCCCTGGCCAGCATCTTAGACCTGATTCAATTGCTGGACTGAACTCCTAGAAGGCAGTGATGTTTACACATCTATAATATCCCAAGACTCACTCACACATAGCTCTAGTTATCTGCTGAACTTTACTTCATTTCCTAGACTTCTCCTTGGAACTTTCCTTTGAAGGAATCTTGGACCATTCAAAAACTTGAATTTTAACCCATAAAATGGTATACTTTTTTTCATGTTTTGTGGCAGTTTCAGTGCCTGCTATTTTATGTCAAAGGTGTTTGCCTAAAAGTATATATAGGCTGCTAAAAATACAAAACTCAGAAATGCTTTGTAGATTGCTTATTTTAACTGAGTGCTTAAGTGGCCACACACAAATATTCAGTAACCATATATACAGAGATTTTTCAACTAGCCTGATGGCCAGAATATGAAAAGCATACTATAATGCAAGCACACACAAAGACTCACAACTTCTTAGGTAAATATTTCAGAGATCACTAATATTATAATAAATCTGAATTGAGTGAGACATATAAAATGGAGTATGAATGTTCTTGATTAGAATATTTCACCCTCACCAAAATGTAAGAAAGCCTACTTAAGTGTCACATTATGATACCAGTCTTATCTAGTACTAACATCACAGAATGGTAAATATTTTAGTTTCTTCTGGTATCATCTATATTAATTTAACTGAAACATTGTTTTGATATATTTCCCATTGTGGTTATCTGACCCTATGTGCTTGACCTTAAAACAACAACAAAAAGTGATACATAATGGAGACTGGCATTACTAAAATGTATCAATAATATTGAATTGTGTCACAAAAAAAGTACCTTTTGTCCTTAAAGTGATTTTATATATGATGTATATGATTGATATCATACTTGAGATATCTTACAATTAAGAAAAAACAATTTAGAGAGGAGAGGATCAAGACTGTGGCATAGGAGGATGTCAAATACATAAAAAATACATCTACATGTGGAACAATTCTCACAGAAAACCAACTGTAAACTGGCAGATAATCTCTTATACAACCAATGCTGCAAGAAAAATCCCCATGTAACTGGGTAGGATGGGAAAAAAAGGCATCAGGATGGGAATAGCATCCCTAGGAGGAATCTGTGAAGGAATGAAGGTAAACGTGGGTAGGCTGCTGACCTGGGAAGCCCCCTTGCCTACTGGGGGGCCCACTAGGACATACTGAGGGGGGCTGTAGGAGCTTGGTCTCTGCTCACAAGGAGTGTGCTCATGCTGGCTAGCTGGGAATCAGGGCTGAGAGAGACCTGCACTGCAGACTGCCACCTCTCTGCACTTCCCAGATTACAGTGCACACTGGGCAGGTCTGCTAGTACACAAAACTGCTAGGCACCAAATTTTGGGCTGACTGGTAGGGGGGAGAACCCGGTCTAGCTCCAATGAAGATAGCCCAGAGCGCCTAGGATATGACCTGGGCTCAACCTTGTAGCCCATTGTCAGCTTGTGCATGGTAGGGTGGCAGACTCTGTGGGCACATGCACTTCAGGGGTGGTGCTGACCTGGGAGCCAATTATCAGTGCTCACATTGTGGGGGTAGGTCTGGCAGTGGCAGATCTCATCGGCATGAACACTGAGTGGTGCCATAGATTACGTGTCTCAAGGAGACAGCCCCTGGGGAGGAGTATGCAGCAGTTCATTTCCCAGCAGGAGTCCTCCAGTTCCACCTACCACAGCTTGGAGTTGGATCTGGGGCAGACAGGTCCTGGGAGAGTCCTCCGACAGAGGTGGCACAACCACATTGATACCTGCAGCCCCAGTGCCCAGGCACCCAGCACCAGTCTAGCACTAGGTCTGGAACAAACACAATGGAGAAAGGGATGCAACCTTGGCTGCTTCTGGACAGAACCACGGACACCTGCACAGATGGCTCATAGTTTCACTGTGATCACATGGGCCTCACTCACTTCAGCACTCACCTCCTTTGGGACAGAGCACATGCTTAAGGGCAATGGAATCTTACTGAACCAGACTCTCAGAGCTTCTAATCCAGCAACTAAGGAGCAGACCCTGCCCCTTAGAGGGTTGTGACAGCCATGGAGCAAAGAGGAGAACCTGCCCAACATGCAGTGCAGGGTCTGGAAACCACAACACCAATCACACACCCTATCAAGGGGATAACAGCCAGCATACTCTGAGGAAAGAGGTGGCTGGCATCCATACCAGGAATAACTCTCACATCTAAAGTATTGGATTCACACAGGCTACACAGGGATACTCCCAGATAAAAACATCCCTTCAAGACCACAGTAGATAATTTTTCTGTCTCTGTGAATTTAGGAGAAACAGTTAAGTAAAATTAAAAAGTAGAGGAACTACTCCAAATTAAAGAACAAGAGAAATCCCCTGAAAGTACAAATAATGAAACAAACCTCAGTCTACTAGACCCCAAGTTCAAAAAAGAGTTAATAAAATTGCTAAAGGTATTAAGAAAGATTATTGGTAGAAATGCAGACCACTATAAAAAGGAACTAGAAACTATAAAGAGGAAACAATCAAAATTAAACTCAATTGACAAAATAAAAGCCTATCTAGAAGCAATGAATAGCAGATCAAATAATGCAGAAGAATAAATAAGTGATCTGGAAGATGGAACAATGGAAATCACCAAATCAGAATAGCAAACACACACACACACACACACACACACACACACACACACACACACACACACACACACATACACAGAAAGCAATGTATGAGATCTATGAGATAGTATAAATTGTGACAAACTACACATAATAGGGGTTCCAGAAGGAGAAGAGCAGGAGGGATTGAAAATGTATTTGAAGAAATTATGGCTGAAAACTTCACAAACCTAAAGAAGGAAACAGATACCCAGATACAGGAAGTACAGACAGGTGAACCCAAACAGACCCACACCAAGACATATCATAATTAAAATGGTGAAAGTTAAAGATGAAGACAGGATTCTGAAGTCAGCAAGAGAAGTAACAGTCAGTTACAAGGGTACCCCCCCCATAAGGCTATCACCTGATTTTTCTGCAGAAACTTTGCAGGCCAGAAGGAAGTGACATGATATATTCAAAGTCCCAAAATGGAAAAAATCTGCAATATAAGATTCTCTACCCAGCAAGATTATCACTTAGAGTAGAAGGAGAGATAAAGAATTTCTCAGAAATTAAAAAACAAAATAGCAAAAACTAAAAGAATACAGAAATACTAAACCTACCCCAAAAGAAATGTTGAAAGGTCTTCTCTAAACACAAAAGCATCAAGAATCTATAGGAAAGGGAAAAATCAAAGTATGAAAAGAAAATATATAGAAGGATTAAGATCACTTAAGCTAGTACATAGATTAAAAATAAAAAATTTTGTAAAAGCAATTATAACTACAATTAACAGCGAAGGGATAAACAGACATCCAAATTACAAAATGTGGGGGAGACAACCAAATTACAAAATGTGGGGGAGGGGAGTAAAAGTATGTAGATATTTTAGAATGCATTTGCACTTACATGACTATCAGTCTAAAGCAGTAGATATAGCTATGGGTTAACATAGTTCAAAACCAGGGTAACCACAAATCAAAAGCATACAATAAATTCACAAAAACCAAATAAGAAACTCAAGCACAATACAAAAGAAAACCATCAAACCACAAAAGGAAAAAGAAAAAGAAGAAATGAACAAAGAACTACAAAATTAATTGGAAAACAAGGCTTAAAATGCCAAAAAGTATATATCTATCAACAATTATTTTAAATATCAATGGATTAAATGCTCCAATCAAAAGACACAGAGTGACAGATTAGATAAAAAACAATAATCTATAATATGTTACCTACAAGAGATTCACCTTGGAGCAATGGACACACAGAGATTGAAAGTAAGGGGATGGAAAAATATTTTGTGCAAATAGAAACAAGAAGTAGGGGTAGCAATACTCATATCAGACAAAGTAGACTATAAAACAAAAGTCATAAAAGAAAGACAAAGCAGTGCATTATATAATGACAAAGGGATCAATACAAGAAGAAGATATTACACTCATTAATATATATGCACCCAATGTAGGAGCACCTAAATATATAAAACAAACACTAACAGACATAAAGGGAGAAATTGGCAGGAATACAATATAGTAGGAGATTTTTAACACCTCATTAACATCAATTGACAGATCTTCCAGAAAGAAAAATCAGTAAGGTGACAGAGATCCTAAATTACACAACAGACAAAATGGATTAATTGATATCTACAGGACACTGTATGCTAAAAACCAGAATACGCATTCTTTTCAAGCACGCATGGAACATTCTCGAGGGTAGACCACATAATAGGTCACAAAACAAGTCTCAACAAATTTATGAGGATAGAAATTTCAAGCATATTTTCTAACCACAATAGTGTGAAACTAGAAATCAACCACAAAAAGAAAAATGGGGTGGGGGGGAAAGAACACATGGAGACTAAACAACATGCTACTAAAAAACCAATGGGTCAATGATGAAATCAGAGGAAATCAGAAAATATGTTGAGACAAACAATGAAAACACAAACTTACAGTATCAATGGGATACAGCAAAAGCAGTTCTAAGAGTGAAGTTAATAGTGATACAGGCCTTTCTCATAAGCAAGAAAAATCTCCTAACATACCACCTAAAAGAACTGGAAAAAAAAACACATAAATCCCAAAGTCAGCAGAAGGAAGGAAATAATAAAGATCAGAGTGGAAATAAATAAAATAGAGATGAAAAACAAATAGAAAAGATTGATAAAAACAAGATCTGGTTTTTTGAAAGATAAACAAAATTGACAAACCTCTATCCAGGCTCATCAAGAAGAAAAGGGAGAGGACCCAAATAAACAAAATAAGAAATGGAAGAGAAGACATAACAACTGATACCACAAAAACACACAAAAAACTTAATAGTGTGAACAATTATATGCCAACAAATTGGACAACCTAGAAGAAATAAACAAGTTTCTAGAAACACAGCCTGCTAAAACTGAGTCAAGAAGAAATAGAATTTCAACAGACCAATCACTAGAAGTAAAATATTATCTATAATTATAATAATAATAAAAACCTCCCTGCAGGGCTTCCCATGTGGCGCAGTGGTTGCGCGTCCGCCTGCCGATGCAGGGGAACCGGGTTCGCGCCCCGGTCTGGGAGGATCCCACGTGCCACGGAGCGGCTGGGCCCGTGGGCCATGGCC
>NC_041220.1:42568561-42581783 GCF_002837175.3 Physeter macrocephalus | reverse complement strand
CGCAACGGGAGAGGCCACGGCAGAGGGAGGCCCGCATACCACAAAAAAAAAAAAAAAAAAAAAAAAAAAAAAAAAAAAAAAAACCTCCCTGCAAACAAAAGTCCAGGACCAGACAATGTCACTGGGGAATTCTACTAAACATATGAAGAACTTATTCCTATCCTTCTAAAACTATTTGAAAGACTGAAGAAGAAGGAACACCCAAATTCATTCTATGAAGACACCATCACCCTGACACCAAAACAAAAGACACTACAATAAAGGAAGGAAGGAAGGAAGGAAGGGGAAAGAAAATTACAAGCCAATATCTTTGATGAATATAGGTGCGAAAATATGCAACAAAATATTAGCAAACTGAATCCAACAACCCATGAAAAAGCTCATATACCATGATCAAGTTGGATTCATTCCAGGGTTGCAAGGAAGTTTCAACATACACAAATCAATGTAATATACCACATTAAAAGGAAAGACAAAACATCTATGATCACCTCAACAGATGCAGAAAAAGCATTTGATAAAATTCAACATCCATTCATGATTAAAAAAATTCTCACCAAAGTGGGTATAGAGGAAACATACCTCAGCATAATAGAGGACATTTACTACCCACAGTCAACATAATATTCAACAGTGAAAAGCTGAACACCTTCCTGATAAATTAAGGAACAGGGCAATGATGTCCACTCCCACCACTTCTATTCAAATTAGTATTGGAAGCCTTAACCACAGTAATCAGACAAGAAAAAAAAAAAGATATCCAAATTGGAAGGGAAGAGGTACAATTGTCACTATTTGCAGATGACATGTTATTCTATACAGAGAACCCTAAAGACTCAACACAAAAACTATTAGAACTAATAAATGAATTCAGCAAGGGAGCAGAATACAATATACAGAAATCTGTTTCATTTCTTTACACTGACAATATCACAAAATGAAAGTAAAACAATCCTGTTTAAAATTCCATAAAAAATACCTAGGAATAAACTTAACCAGGGAAGTAAACAACCTATGTGCTGAAAACTATGAAACATTGAGAAAGGAAACTGAAGATAATTCAAAGAAATGGAAAGGTATCCCATGCTCTTGGATTGGAAGAATATCATTAAAATGGCCTTACTACCCAAAATAATCTACAGATTCAACGTGATTCCTATCAAATTACCTTTTTATTTTATTATTTTTTTTACAGAATTAGAAATATAATCCTAAAATTTATATGGAACCACAAAAGACCCAGAATTGACAAAGCAATCCCAAGGAAAAAGGGCAAAGCTGGAGGTATAACACTCTCAGACTTCAGACAATACTACAAAGGTACAATAATCAAAACAGCATGGTATTGGCACAAAAACAGACATCTAAATCAATGGAACAGAATAGAAAGCCCAGAAATAAACCCACACATGTACAGTCAATTAATCTATGACAAAGAAGGCACGAATATACAATGGAGAAAAGACAGTCTCTTTAGCTGGTATTGGGAAGGCTGGACAGTCACATGTAAATCAACAAAAACAGAACACTCCCTCACAACATACACAAAAACTCAAAATGGTTTAAAGACCTAAATATAAGACATGACACTGTAAAACTCCTGGAAGAGAACATAGGCAAAACATTCTCTGACATAAATTGTGTCAGTATCTTCTTAGATCAGTCTCCCAAGCCAAAAGAAATAAAAGCAAAAATAAACAAATGGGACCTAATCAAACTTAAAAGCATTTGCACAGCAAAGGAAACCATCAACAGAAAACAAAGACAACCTACAGACTGGAAGAAAATATTTGCAAATGATGCAACTGACAATGGATTAATTTCCAAAATATACAAATAGCTCATACAATTCAATAACCAAAAAAACAATCTAATCCAAAAATTGTCAGAAGACCTACATCAACATTTCTCTAAAGAAGACATTGAGATGGCCAACAGGCACTTGAAAAGATTCTCAACATCGCTAATTATAGAGAAATGCAAATCGAAATCACAATGAGGTATCACTTCACACCAGTCAGGATGGCTATCATCAAGAAATCTACAAATTACAAATGCTGGAGAGAATGTGGAGAAAAGCAAACCCTCATACACTATTCGTGGAAATATAAATTGGAGCAGCCACTATGAAAACAGTACGGATGTTCCTTAAAAAACTAAAAACAGAGTTACCACATGATCCAGCAATCCTACTCCTGAGCATATATCCCAAAAAGATGAAAAATCTAATTTGAAAAGATTTATGCAACCCATTGTTCATACAGCACTATTTACAATATCCAAGGTGTGGAAAAAACCCAAGTGATGGTCAACGGATGATTGGTTTAAGAAGATGTGGTATACAGATACAATGGAATATTACCTAGCCATTAAAAGGAATGAAGTATTCCCATCTGCAGCAACATGGATGGACCTAGAGATTATCATACTAAGTGAAATAAGTCAGAAAGACAAGCATCATATGTTATCACTTATATGTGGAATCTAAAATATAATACAAGTGGATCTATATACAAAACAAACACATTCAGACATAGAAAACTTACGGTTATCAAAGGGGAAAGGGAGGAGGTTAAGGGGTAAATTAGGAGAACAGATTGGCAGATACAAACTACTATACATTACATAGATAAGCAATGAACATTTACTGTATAGCAAAGGGAACTATACTCAATATCTTGTAATAATCTATAATGAAAATAATCTGATTTTTGCTGAACCATTTTGCTGTACACCTGAAATTAACACTATTGTAAATCAACTATACTTACAATAAAAAATTATATAAAAAATAAAAAAGCAATTTATAATCCATCTCTAATTCTTACAATCTTGATATGTATTTTATAAATCTGTACACCTATCCTATTCTCCTCTCTTCCTTCATTTTCTTTCTTCTTTCCTTCATTGACTTATATACTTCAATCTAGATCTCAGATAGATAGTTGGAAAGAATAAATAAAGCATTTTGAAAGTTGTGCTCACACTATTGATAGTTAACATTTTTAAAATTTGACAAAAGACTGTATTGTGTTTGCTCAGGCTGCCGTAACAAAATATCACAGACTGGGTGGCTCATACAGTAAGCATATATTTTCTCACAGTTCTAGAGCTGGGAAGTCCAAGATGAAGAGGTCGACTAGTTTGATTTCTCCTGAGGCTTCCTGGTTTGCAGACTGCAGAAGTCTTACTTCATCCTCACATGATCTTTCCTCTGTGCTCACACATCCCTGGTGTCTCTCCCTCTTTTTATAAGGACATTAGCAGTATTAGATTAGGACTCACCCATATGACCTCATTCACCTCTTTAAATTACTGTAATTACCCCTTTGAAGGGCTTACTTCAAAGAGGTAATTCAAATACAGTCACATTCTAAAGTACACTGGGTGTTAGGACTTAAACATGAAATTTGAGGGTATGCAAATCAGTTCATAACACACTGTAAGCATTTTCTCATGTCATTAAGTATTTTTAAATTGTAGAATAGTCTAATATATTGATACAATTATTTTACCCATTTCCTATTGTTAAACATTGATTATTTTTGATTTTTTACAATTGTAAAGTGCTATAAATAATTTCCTTAGAAAAGAAGTAATTGTGTGCATCTTAGGTTACTTTCTTGGTCTCAAAATCCTAGAGGTGAATTTATCCCATCAAAAATTACAGGTGTTGGGCTTCCCTGGTGGTGCAGTGGTTGAGAGTCCGCCTGCTGATGCAGAGGACACAGGTTCATGCCCCGGTCCGGGAAGATCCCACATGCCGCGGAGGGGCTAGGCCCGTGAGCCATGGCTACTGGGCCTGCACGTCCGGAGCCTGTGCTCCGCAACGGGAGAGGCCACAACAGTGAGAGGCCTGTGTACTGGAGAAAAAAAAAAAAAAAAAAAAAAAAAAATTACAGGTGTTATTGCTAAGATTTCAGAACTTTCCCCAACTTAATTACCTACCAGCAATTTGTGAGTTTTGTGTTTGCATGCCCTGACCAAAGTAACTTATTAAAAGATTATTGCCATTTAAATATGTATTTTATTTAGAAATGTTTTTATATACTAGTGTGATTGATTATATTTACTATTCTTTTGCCATTTTTTCATTAGCATTTAGTATTCTTTTGTAATTTTTATTAGCATTATTTATGTGATAGGTGCATATTTATAGCAATGTTTTCCTTAGTTTTTAAAAGAATTCTCTTTAGAAAAGATGTTAATATATTTTTGTCATAAAAGTATATTTTACAATATTATCTCTAGTGTTATATTTTCATTTTTCTTCAATCTATAGAAAGTATTATTTGCTTTATAAGATGAATTAGGTTTCAATATTTTATGGTTAATTACACATCCCATCATATTAATTAAAACTTTATTGACTGCATTAAACACATCTATTTTACCCTGATGAAAAACTTTATCCACTATTTTTATTTTTAGGTAATGATTTCAACTACTGTTTTAGTGAAAACTTCCACAGGCCTCCACCACATCTTCCCAACTAGTACCTGTGCCCAACATTCTACTTTTTCTATTATTATGGATGGATTATTCATGCTTCTACCTTGTCCATTAGCCATCCTTTTGTTCAGTAGATATCATTCCTTGACTACTCCTGGCAATACCCCAGCAATTCTACCATGTATCTATAATTCTTCACCCTTTACAGATTCATCCCCATTAGCATTCAAACATCTATTTACCTCAGCCATCTGAAAACAACAAAAACACACATATTTCTGAACTCCACTCCTTCCTCCTGCTGCTACCATACTTACTTGCTTTCCTTTAAAGAAAAATCATTGAAACAGTTGTGTGTTCTCCCTAGGCTGAATCATTCATCTTAGTTTATCTGAGTTAGTCACAGTTTGGTTTTTCCTGAAGAAAATTGTCCTGTATTAAATAATAAATTGTATGCTAATCCTGATTCTGTCTTCATTGTTTTTCTCCCATTCTTTCTTGAATTCTTACCATTTTGACTTTTTCCCACCACTCCACAGAAAGTTCCTTTACCTATTTCATGACCTCCATCTTGTTAATATCCTTTATTTTTGAACTGTAAGTAGCTTTTGTTATGTTTGATCTCATTTCTCTTTGAAAATCATAGCTCCCTTGTATTGGTAGACACCACACTCTGTTTCCCTCCTACCTTACTGACTCTTCCTTCTCCAACTCCTTTTCTGGTTTCTCCAAAACTCTTTAACCTCCAAACTTTTGGGTTGTCTGGTTCTCAGGCCCTTGATCTCTTCATTATATTTACTTCCCCAGATTTATTAATCCCTTTATGATCAATACATTTATTTCTTTGTGCTCATTATTAATGTGCCCAGAAAAATACTCAATACTGGATAGAGGTAGGGAAATGGACATATTCACCTTGTGGCTTTTCGTTTATTTCTTTCTTTCCTGGAATTACATCCTGTTATACACCTTAGATTTTGTCTCAGTCTTGGGTTTTAGGGAATGAATTCAAGTTAAGAGAGATGTCTTTATATTTAAGTCCTAGAGCTTCTTTTAACTACACCAAAGATCCCTGTTTGCTAGCTATTCTGAATGCCATTCTTACCTCGATGTCAATTATGGTCATCAACTTCTTGCTTCTTGGAATTAATTACTGCCACTTTCTGACATTCTGGCATTCTGATTAGGGAGTGGCAGCCTCTCCCATCTTCATTTCCACGCTACAGACGACAATCCCAGTAGTACATTTCAGAGATGCTGGTAACCTACTCACCAATGCATATCTCAGTGATGGTAAATAAAGTATTCTTTGAGCCCTCTCAGTTAGACATAATTGAAGACTTGCTGATTGGGTAGAACACTTTAAATCTGCTCCAAATTTGTTATCTTAACACTTTATAATATTTACATTTTATTAATAAATTTTTGCAGCTTAGCTTGAATTAGCACAGGCTGCACATAAATGCAAGTTTTAATTAACAACTTGACTAAAAAGTGAAATCTACTCTCTAATGAATGAGCTAGTGCATGAAATCCAGATTCATTACCAAATGTGCTCTATCAGTAGATTCAGTCCAACAGACAATCATATTTTTTTCCTCCTTGGTCCAGTATCATCAGTATCCATTTCCACATATAATTCCCAGGTTTCTATCACAAATCATAAAATTCTTGCAAATATTTTGGTATATAAATCTTACCAGAGTTCAGATTTAATTCTTATCCATCTGAGACAGGGTGAGTTTTGACTCAAAAAGTCAGAAAGGTGGTAGAGATTAGTCATAAAAAGATTGACATTAACTTGCAAGATAATTACCTTGCAAGGTAATTACCTCAAATGAGTTCCTTACAAATTCTTTAATCAGTGACTAAACAGCCTCATTCTTCACAGAGAACTTGTTTCTTCTACTTCCAAGGAAGACTCAGAGGTGCTTAGAATTAAGATTAACCAGTCAGCCAAATATATCAAAAAGTCCGTTTTTCCTTGGGACTTCTTTCAATCAAGCATTTCACATAATGACCTGACTAGATTAGATGGTGAATTTAATATATGCTATAATACAGCAACTCCCAAAGTCAGATTCTAGGTCAGATCTTCAGCTAATTCTTCCTTAAGATTATGAGACAAACTTCCCCTTAATTTTGAAACATCTTAGATTCTGCTGATCAGGGAAATATTCTAGAGATGGATTTACAAGAAGAGAGAAGGACTTCAGGCCATAAGAAATATGTAAAGCCATATTATCTTGGTTTTTAGCGACAAAGAGAGAAAATTATATTTTGTTTAGGCACGTTTGAGTCTCTACCTCATTTAGCTGAATCAGTATCTTGATACTATATCCATGATTCCTCTAGATTTGCATCTTTTTTCCCCTAAAGAGTAAAATTGGCTCTATTTTATATTGGATTATTTTATTATGCATTAAATTAAGCACAGCACATGCTGCATGCAAATTATATTTGAAAATAGATTTCTATTCTAAAAGAAAGCATATTAAAGTGGTTCAAATATAAACTTAGTCCCCTTTTACAAATTTCTGCTAATGTGGCTTTAACGAATAGTTGAAACAGTATCTCAAGTTTGTTGGCTGTAAAACCAAAACATAACACAACACAACCAGCAATAAAAGAAAAAAAAAAGCCCACACATTTCACAGATCTGATTTAGCTAGAAGCACCAGTTTTCTAAGCACAAGGGATCTTGAAGTACCATAAAGTACAAGCAATTTATATTCTAGTTTTCTGTTGGTTTAGTTTATAATTTTTTTTAATTTTGGGGGAAAATATACAAGATGATAAGAGCACTGAGTGCATGATCTACTGCAAGAGCAAACTCCACATTTTTAGTAAATAAATTTGAGGATTGTCTTCTGTTTACAAAAAGAGGCACCACTGAGCCTGGCAATGGAGCACAGAGGTAAACATGCCGCTACCTTGCTGTTGGGCTGCACCCCACAGACCTACAAGCCTTGTAGTTGCCCAGCCTTCAGACCAAAGAAAGAGCCCAGGAACAGTGACAGAGACATCAACAATTCTTTGGATAGGGGATCTTACACATCTGCGGCCAAAGGACCTGGAGCAATACCTCACTGTGTACAGCAGACTGCAGGCAGGATATGGCAGCGATCTTGGCTACTCAGGGGAGAAGGAGGCTACCATTTATAGTTGGAATTGACATCAGGTTGGCTCATCTGTTACCAGGGAAACGAGCAGCTGGGGTGCATCCTTCCCTGCCCCTCAGGTTAACGACCATCACAAGGGCAGATTTTTCCCTTTAAACTAACAAGTGGAGTTATTCTGGCCTAAGAATTAGAACTAGCTGGGGCAGGGGGCAAGAACATTCATGTGAGTAGGGTGTAAGTGAAGCAGGGACTGGTCAAGCAGGAGACATGCAAAGAGCAAGAGAACAGCCATCTTGAGTGGTCTGACCAAACACTCCACCCCTACATACCCTGCACGACCCTTACGATATTGATCTGTCCCTCTTCCGTGATATCCCTGACATACGTAGAGGTGCATTGCAACCAAATACCACAAATGCAATACAGACACTAGCAGCTAAAGAGTATAAAGAGTAAGCCAGGTGCTTATTGGGTCAATTTCTCATGAAAGTCTAGAGGAGAAAGACAGCACCATTTCACTATAGACCCAGCAATCAGACTCATTTTGCAGTGAGGCAAGAGCATTTTGCAGTGAGACCACCATGGTTGCTCAGTCCACAAAGTGACTCCCTCCTCTCAGACTAGGGACAAAATGTAAGATGTGTAACAGGCACAATACAGGGCAGATCATTACCATTAAGCAAAATATAAGCAGTAACAGCATTCTGAGATAATACCACACCTGCCTGTGGTTTTTGGCCTGACCTGCGGTACCGTACTGCCTGTACACTCTCAGTTCCCACAGCCTTTGAGAGCAACTCACAAGGCTCCCCAGCTTACTTCAAAGAAACTAGCACTGACAGAAAGAGGTCAAGTCACCGGCCAGTTATGTCCCTACCTTGGGACCATTTTGCACTCAGGGGTCTTCAGTGTCCTTTCTTGAACTTGGATCCTGTCTCCTCGTTCTGTTTTGTCAGGTTGTCTTTATGACCTGGGCCTTTTCCTGTTCGCACCTCTCAGTCACCTTCCCACTGGAGCTGGGATGAACGCAGAGTCTAGTGCATAGCTGCAGGCTAAAAGGCCATGGTCCATCCCACCTGGGGTGCTAAAATTTTTTTTTATCAACCCTCTCGAGCTGGTCTCCAACAAGAGCGCCAGTGTTGTTCTGGCCAACAGAACCCGACTGAGTTTGTTCAGAAGCAAATGAAAACTATTCTTTAATCAGAGAACGGAGAAGGGCGAGGTCAGACTCTAGAGCGCATGCTCTCCCGATAGGCTGTGGGTGGGGCTGCCTTAGAAGGCTCTCCTCAGAGGGGAAGGAGTGCAGTTCTCGCTGGGCAGGCGCAGCTGCGCTCACTCCAGAGCGCAGTGCCAGGTGCAGCGTCTCTGCTCACAGCCCGCTGCTGCCTCCATCTTGAATCGAGGTGTCGGGCGCAGAACTTCTGCGCACGGCCCGCTGAGCTGAAGTCCTCGCGCTGCCGTTTCCCATTAGGAACTCGGGTGTGAAGGGCTGTTGCGAGGCCTGTGAAAGCGGCACCCTGTGAGCAAGTGAAGCTAGACTACACACAAAGGAAAAAAAAGGTCAGACTTTATTTTACTACTTAGATTGTATTATTTCCTGGTAATTGTTAATGGGCTCAGCCAGTGTCAAAATGAGAGGTACTTTAGGTGTTGGTAAATTTAGTAATTTTGGACTAAACTCTTGATAAAGACCACAGAAATTAGTGGACAAAATATACGAAAATATCCTCTTAAAAGTGTCAAAGAACTACCAAGATAGTGAGGAATTTCAGGACTAGAATATGGAAGAGGAGAGAAAGGCGATTCTGGTACCTGGGGTCAGTTTCGCCCTGTTGGCAGACTATTATTTCCACCAGAAGATTCTAAATCTTCCTCCAAGTCTTCTCCAAAGAGTCTAGCAGTCATGTTTGAGAGCAGCTGTGCACTAGAGAAACTGGCATAAGAACTTTCAGAATCTATGGGACTCTGCCTTCAACTAGAGATACAGAATGCTTTATGTTCGAGTTCAGAGAATAGATAATTTGTGAAGTTTTCACCGAAACCATTTCACCATATGTCTTTTGGGTCCTATGTTTCCGTTTTGTTTCCAGGCAGGTCTTAAATAAGCCGTTGGAATAGACATACGTGTCAAACCATATCTGATAAATGGAGTTAACAGCTATTGTGTGAAAAAGAGCCCTGGCTTTAGCCCTCTTTATCAGGATAGTAAAGCTAAAGCAATGTTTTAAATTATAGATTCATGCCACATGGGTAAATTACAGAGCTTGGTGCCACAGAGACTAAAATGCAACTTTAGTGATTCCATTCATATTCCCTTTATTTATTGGTTTATCCTGAGCAATGACAGAGGGTTCTGGAAGAGTGACATTGGATTGCAAACTTAATCAGGTAGTGATTCTAATTGGAGTTCTGTCAAAATATAATTAATGAAGAGAATTAAAATGGTCCAAGACAACAACCGGTTAAAAAAAAAAAAAGAACTGTTATCTGGTCATCTTTTCCCACCTCCAGCCCCTACAAGCAATAAGCAGATAAAGGTAGTGACAGCTTGTGTTCATCTGTCATGCACAGAAGTAACATTTCACTCTCATATCTGTCTACATCACCTTCTCTGCTGTCCTAATTTAATTCACAAGGAAGTTGCTCATCTCGCAAGATCAAAGACCTCAAGCTGGTCATTACATTAATGACATTCTGCTGATAGGAGATGGTGAGCTTCAAGAAATAGAGACCATAAATACGTTAGGAACATACAAAATTCTGGGGGTTGCAGATAAAGCCTATGAAATTTCAAGGGCCTGTATTTCAGTGAAGTTTTTGGTCTGAGGTGTGTTAGAATATCCCCTTAGTAAAAGATGGATAAATTCATCTTGTATCCACTACCACTAAGAGAATAGCACAACACCTGCTAGGCCTCAATGGATTTTGGAAATAGCATCTGCTACATTTGTGTGTGCTGTTCTGAATATTTATAAATAACCCGTGTCAAAGAAAACTCAAAGACAAATTTGAGCTCTGAGTTAAATTTTTACTTGAGTCCTTGGAGGAGAGACCAATTATTGTAACAGTGGTTCCCTGAATAAAAATACCAGGCAGGCTTCCCTGGTGGCTCAGTGGTTAAGAATCTGCCTGCCAATGCAGGGGACACGGGTTCAAGCTTTGGTCTGGGAAGATCCCACATGCCGTGGAACAACTAAGCCCATGCACCACAACTACTGAGCCTGCTCTCTAGAGCCTGACAGCCACAACTACTGAGCCCACGTGCCACAACTACTGAAGTCCGTGTGCCTAGAGCTTGTGCTCTGCAACAAGAGAAGCCAACGCGATGAGAAGCCCACGCACTGCAACAAAGAGTAGACCCCGCTCGCTGCAACTAGAGAAAGCCCGAGAACAGCAATGAAGACCCAACGCAGCCAAAAATAAATAAATAAATTTAGTAAAGAAAAAAAATACCCAGGCAGAATTTAAAGGCAAAACCTCAAGTTCAATTTGTTACCTGGAAATTATAAATTCTGATTGTATGATATTTGAGTTTGATTTGATATAGCTAGGAACAAGATATTCTTACTTTCCTTGGCTTTATTCAGAATGCAAAGGTTTTAGGCATTTTTAAAAATTTTTCATGACTTAGTATATAAGGCTTGAGGAATATGATTCTTTTTGGACATTAGTATGACATATTTTATATATGATATGTTTTTGTATATGATATGTTTGTTAGTCATGATGTAAGGCAAAAGAGGTGAGGAGGACAAGATGACAGTTTTTCACTTTTTTCTTCATTTCTTTTTTGGTTTATTTCTCTTCCTTAAGACAGATTTAATCAAATAGTTATTCAATGATTTTGTGATACCTTTTATTACATTTTTCCCTTTTTGGTTGATTTTATTTACATTGGTGCAAAATAAGTGTTGATTATATATCTTAATTATAATATGATTAATTAATTATTAACACCTCTTCGCTGTATAGTGAACAAAACTAGAGACGTAAAATACTAGGACTAAAAACAGGAGTTTCCTGGAGACTTTTTAAAGTGCTGAGTGTCATTTATGAATTAATTATATAGTTCTTTAAATATTGTCACTGGGCCTAACAGTTTATCTCTCCTGAGTCCAGGAAACAAGGACATTTTATTCACAGCCATCAGATTTTGTCTAGAATATTGAAAATTGACAAGTACCTCATTTTCTCTGTATTTTTAAAATTTTGATAATTTGATTTAATTTTAATTCTTGAATATTTATAATTATTTAAGAATCTGAGAATATTAACAATATTTGGATCTCCTGTAACCTGTTTCTATTGTTAATTTTTCTTTTTGGCTTTCACTTAACAAGTATTTTTGATGTCATGTTATTTTGTACCAGATATGAGTACCAGATACTATATATGAAAAATTGTAGAGCTAATTCAGCCAGGGGAAATCACCTTAATCAAATCAGGGATTAACAGTCTGTATTCAATTTGGACCTAACCTTGTAAAATGTGATAGACTAAAAAGAAAGAAAAAAGGCAACAAACTCTTTGTAGCTCTTCTCATCAAGATATGGAATCTATTTATTTAATCTTTGAATCTAGGCTTGGCAATATGATTTGCTTTTGGCCAACAGAATGTTAATAAATAGGGTATAAAGAGAACTTGAAATGTACTTACATATTGTCCATGACCTTTTTTTTTGCTGAAGGGAGCCCCACCTTCACAGTGTGAGAAAGCTTGAGTAGCTTATTAGAGAAGACATCTGGAAAATAACCCAGACAGCCTGGCTGACAGTCTACCAAACATCAGTCATATGAATGAGGACTTCTTAGATGATGCAGCCTCAGTCTAACTGTCCACTCACTGCAGTAAGCCAAGGCAAAACCAGCCCAAGTTGCCAACCTACATAATGATTGTTGTTTTAAGCTACCAATATTTGGGGTGATTTGTTTTATATCTAGGATTAACTCAAATTGTTCAATTTCTGCTCCACATTTACTCTTTTCGTGTGTATCCCTTCATGATCACAGCAGAAAGCATGGGATGTTTATTTCAGAGTTTCTCCTTCTTGGCAGGCACTAAACTCAAATTTTTATTGCCCCAGATGAATGAAACTGTCAAACTCTGTTCCAGCTGCTCTGGTTCTCAGAATCTCAGCTGCTACTTCTTTCTGTCAAGCTTCTCAGCACATTAATCATGGCTTTTGAATAGACCAATACCTCAAGAGAAAAAGTAGCATCAAATATTGGGCTCTCTCTGGCATTTCCTTCTCTCCAGAATTTTACCTCAGCAAGTTCTATCTTTTCTGGCAGCAGTCCAGAACCTTAAAATAGATTTTTTTAAATGTTCAATCTTTTCTCAGATAATTTTGGTTTGCAACAAGCCAATATTGAAGAAAACATAATTATATATAATTAAATTCTACAAGTTTTGTTTCCCTGTAGTTTATGAACTCCTTGAGAAAAAGGGCACATAATTTATTTATTTTGAGTTTCAACATATAACTTAATGTCTGAAACATAAAATTCCTTAATTTTTTCTATTGAAATTCAATTAAGTTTTTTTTTAACATCTTTATTGGAGTATAATTGCTTTACAATGGTGTGTTAGTTTCTGCTTTACAACAAAGTGAATCAGTTATACATATACATATGTTCTTATATGTCTT
>NC_041220.1:42544538-42568373 GCF_002837175.3 Physeter macrocephalus | reverse complement strand
TTTCATTTCTCTTTATGGCTGAGTAATATTCCATTGTATATATGTGCCACATCTTCTTTATCCATTCATCTGTTGATGGACACGTAGGTTGCTTCCATGTCCTGGCTATTGTAAATAGAGCTGCAATGAACATTTTTGTGTGAGAAATGGAAGAAAGAGAATGGAATGTGCTGATTAAGGAATGAAAATTAAGATATGTATGTATGGGCCAAGGAGAAGCTTTAGTTACAGATAAGTTTTGATATTTATTATCCAGAAGAAA
The DNA here is from genome assembly GCF_002837175.3 of Physeter macrocephalus. Lineage (NCBI taxonomy): Eukaryota > Metazoa > Chordata > Mammalia > Artiodactyla > Physeteridae > Physeter > Physeter macrocephalus. The sequence goes on along the minus strand of NC_041220.1, from coordinate 42,568,111 downwards.
CATTCTTTCTTTTTAAGCAGTCTTTGAGCATTCTATTTGGTATGGTACTATTATAGACATAGAGCATTGAAAGATAGTTTAAAAAATGGTTCTTTCAGGAGCTCAGAATTTATAGAGAACCAAAGAACGATTTAAACTTCACAGAACTATATAATTTCTAACTACAAAATATATCTCAAATACACTCTTTTACGCCATTGTAGGACTTCAGAACAGGCCTACCCAAGATGTGCTACTTTGGCATGTGAATTATTTTGCACTAAAGGCAGTGGAGATCCTATAGGCTTAAGAAAAACTACTGCCCCTCCCTTAACCATCCATAAGAGTTTAAATTGGGAATTTTTCCCAGAAAGAGTATTATTACCAGATATAAATTTTATCTAAATGGCCCCATCTGTACGGCAGGGCAAACAACTAATTTCCAAATATCTGCCCCTCTTCTAATTGTCTCGTGAATGACCTTCCTGTCTTTGGAAGCCCTAGGCCCCTATCTCATTCCTTAGCTCAGGATGGAATATCTACTTCCTTTTACCTTTCTGTATTTAAACTTCTTATGTATGCAAGGTTCCTGTATGTGCAAAATTAAATTTTATTTTCTCCAGTTATTAATTTAATTCTTAGACCAGCCAGAAGAACCTAGAAGCATAAAGTTTTCTTTCTGTCCAACACCACCTCCACTATTTCCATCTTATTTCAAACCACAATTGCATCAGCCTGGTTTACAGAAACAACTTCTCAAATGGTCTCCTTCTTTTCAACAAATACCATTCCCTCCAATCTATTCAAGTGGAGAGGTCAGAGTGATATTTTAAAAATTGTAAGTTAGATTGTAAATTATAGACCTTTGTCTCCCCTTAAAGCTTTTCCTTGTCTTCTTACTTTTGTTAGAATCTAAATTTCTTAGCCTGCAATACCTGAATAAACTTGCTTCTGCTTTCATTTCCAACCTCTCATCTCATGAATCTCCCCATCTAGCTTAAACATTTACTACTTTCCAGTCTCTTTTGTCTTCTGTTAGTTTAAGTTATATCAAGCTCTTTCATGCCTTTCTTAGGACTTCTGTGCTTTCTGTTCCCTTGATGCAGAGTGTTCTTACCTTTGTTTTCTCAAGTGAGCTACTTACCATGCTACAGGACTCTGATAAGGCTATACTTTAGAGGAGCTTTTCTTGACTATGCTGTCTAATATAGCCCCCCTCCACCTCCCCACTCCTCTCCCCCGAGCATATATGACCACAAGACTGCATATCAGATCAGTCCTTGAGCTTGGACATCTGGTCAAAAAGCTTTCATCACACCCAGGACTTTTCCTAATTTATTTAATAGCAACTTGCTTGGTGAGTCAACTTATTTTATTCAAAGAATATACTTGGGTAACTTACATATTTATTAGTTGATTTATCATTTCCACTAAAGCACGAGACCAGCAACTATACGAGGCTTGTTCTCTTGTGTTCTGTTTAATCCCCGGTGTCAACCATATTGTAGTCAAATAATATGTGCTAAATAAATATTTATCAAATCAATAAATGAAAACATGAATGTATAATAGGCAGTCTGCCAAGTACTGGGAATCCAATGATCAGCACAAATGATTCTAACCATTAAGTAGCTTTCAGTGTAGTGGAGAAGAAATACCTAGAAGCGGATAACAATGTAGTAAAAATCCAGTGAGATAAATGCCATGCAAAAGGAAAGAAATGCTCGCTTAAAACTAACCATAGTAGAAAAAACATTCTATTCATATTAAAAATAATGTCCCACTATTTATCTTTCATCAAAGCACATTTCCTAAGCTTGGGATCACAAAACCTCTAAGAGACACTTAAACACCTAGTATAATGACTATCTAGTAGCAACATATTTGCTTTCTCAGAGAAGCTGAATTAGTGTGGAAGTAAAACCACTAGTGGCGAGGAATAATGTGCAATGATTTCTGGTAGATTTGACATCAAGTTTTCTGTGTCTTATTACAATGTTTTCATGATCTTACTATATAAAAATTTTATGTATTATAAATATACCTAAGTATATAAGACTATAGACTCTGGATTAAGCCAGAGTCTATAGTCTTAGTATAGTCTCTGGATTAAGCCTAAAGATAGATTTAAATCACAGATCACTCACTTTCCCATTACAATGCAGTGTAACCATGAGCAAATTGTTCAAACTTTCTGTACTGTACTTTTATAAAATGGGACTAAGAATAAAACCAATCTCATAAGGTTTTTTACAAGTTTAATAAGGGCATTTATGTAAAATAATTACAATATATAATAATGATATAAATTGTATGCAAAATATTTAATTTTAATGATTTTGTTAAAAATTTAAAAAGAAAAAATTGAAACCCACGTTGGAGGTCAATTGGATAATATGTTTAAAAAACATAAAAAATACGTATACTTTTGCCCAAGATTTTCACACTTTGAAGAAGATGTTCTAAAGATATACTTGCATTTCTTAGCAAAGGACTACCTGCATCTTTTCAGATAGCTACGTGTATGTATGTGTATATACATACACATATATATATATTTATAAGCATCAAATAGTTTAACATATGTTAAATAAATAGTGTATTTACATATGTAGTCATTAAATGATATGCTAAATGAACACTTTTAGGAATAATCACAATGTATTATAAGGTTGAAATGTGTTTTCAAACAGTATATTTATTTACTCTATATGCATAGAACACATTCTGATAAAATATGCATCAAGTAATAATTATTGAAACATATGGTTAATGGAAGAGTAGATGTTTCTTCATATTTTACTCATTTCAGTTTTCCAATATTTCCACAGTGTACCTGGATTTTGTATATTGATTGTGATTTTAATTGGAGAAAAATAAAGGGTTTTAAATTAAAAGAAGATAGTTTACTAGAAATTCTGTAACCAGGAGGCAAAAAATATAAAATTACTCCTATGGGTTCCTTCTTATCTGCCTATTTGGGAAATAAATTAACAGGAAACAGAATAACAGCGGGATATAATCCGTGCTACCATGGTAGAATGTTCTCACTACTTGGCTGGTTGTGTATATCCTTTTAGGGGAATAAGCTTTGTTGTTGTTCATTTTTCCCAAATCTCCTAACAGAAAAGATCTATTTTAAACTAATATTGCACACTTGTATCTCTCAGGCATTTAGAGATAGAATTCTAAAAGATTACATAGATTCTGAAGAAATAAGTAACTATAAAATAATGGGTTTTTTGTTTTGTTTTGTTTCTTTGTTTTGTAACTTCATGCAAAATCTAATGTCAGAGGTAGGGTAGTCTGGCAGAGTAATATAGGGGATTGATGACAAAGCTGGTGCTGAACATAAAATCAGCACAGCAAGTAAACACAAGTATATGGAATCAGAAAGGGATTTAGTATGAGTAAAGTTTTAAGACCTTTAGTTACACAATACACCATTCTGACGTCATAAAATACTGAATAACAAATAAGAAAATATAATATTTAAAGGACAAAACACCTTTAAATATGTTCATGGCCGCATATAATTTAAACTCAATAAGTTATAGTTCAGAGTCATCGGATGGAGGTGTTCAAAGGCAATATTTTTTTTTTTTTTTTTTTTTTTTTTTTTTGTGGTATGCGGGCCTCCCTCCGTTGCGGCCTCTCCCGTTGCGGAGGACAGGCTCCGGACGCGCAGGCGCAGCGGCCATGGCCCACGGGCCCAGCCGCTCCGCGGCATGTGGGATCCTCCCAGACCGGGGCGCGAACCCTGTTCCCCTGCATCGGGAGGCGGACGCGCAACCACTGCGCCACCAGGGAAGCCCCAAAGGCAATATTTTGAACCACTCATTGAACAATATACTTTTTTTTAGAAAATACAGTTACATTTCCAATGAATGTATGTCTGGTCAATATAATCTTTGCTGTGTTTTATTTATATTCTAATTCTATTCTTGTTTTCTTAGCTATAACAGAAGGTTCTCTCTATGCCTTTATAACTGAAGGCTTATACTGATACCTAAAGGAAATGGTCGTAACAGTTAAAGTTAAGTTATTCAATGATATATTGTCTGGATGCTAAAGAGTGTTTTTAACATTAATTGAATATAATTAAACTGCTTCTAGTGTATCACAGGGAGTATGATTACATAACTGGATAATTTTATGTCTACATATCAATACTTTAAAGCTCATGTACAAGCGGGCTTTGTGGGCATATGACATGTACAGTTACAAGGACCCTACCCTCAGAAGGACCCTGTACTTGGTCTAATGCTCTACTGTTGTTGTCTTGGAATTTTTAATAACTTTTGAACAAGGTGACCCACATTTTCATTTTGCCTGACCTGAAAATTATGTAGCCAGTTCTGTGTACAAAAAAATTAACTATAACTAGTCTTAGTTTAATAGCCATAATATCCTAATACATCCGTCCATTCAAGGCTGTTCTCTGTCATCCTTAATATACCCCAAACTTATGTTTCCAATTATCTATTGATGCATAACATGATATTCCAAAATTTAGTGACTTAACAAAAGCCATTTCATTATATCTTTTGAAATTTTGATGAGGGATTTGGCCAAGGATTGCATGGCTGTAATTGGTATCACTTGGTGTAATTAGGCTGACAGCTGGAAAGTCCAACATGGTGTCAGTTACACACTTGGCACCTTGATGAAGACAGTGGGAAACTGGGCTCAACTGGGCCCCACTCCCTTATATTTTTGTCTCAGGACCTCTCTAGGTGGTCTCTTTGGTAGGATAGACAGACTTATACAAGGTTCCCAGAAAAAGTGCAGTGAGAGAAAAAGAGGAAGTGAAAGTTGCCAGTCTCTTAATGCCTGACTAGATATTGGTACAACATCATTTCTGCAATGCTCTGTTACTCAAAGTAGCCACAGAGCCCTTATATTCTAGAGGTAGGGAGATAGACACAACCTCCTACAAGAAGAGTGTCAAAGCATTTGCATCCTTCTTTAATTTACCAAACCAGGATTAGGGTAATATAGACAGAGAATTTATTCTTATACATAAATTGTTTTGTATGTACCACTTTTATGTCCCTTATGGCATTTTATAGACACAGATAGTTATATACTTAGCTATAACAAAGTAAAATAAATATAGATAGATAGACAGAAATTGCTACTTATTCAGCAACCATACACTAAATAGCTTCTTTTGATGAATTAGGAACAGTTAAGACAGAGAAATGTGAATTAGTTTCTTTGCTGACAACAACAAACTTAGAATTTATTAGAGAAAACAGAAATACAAAGAAAGTTACATACTAGCTTATTCTTTTGTGTTTAATATAGAGAGATTGCATTATCAAAATGCAAAAAGGTATATGTAAATCTTATTCAGTGAGGTCTTTATATGTTCAAAATGTTGCATTTAATAATCTTTTGAATATTTCTTCGAAATTCTGTGCATGATTCTATATTGTTGTTTTTGATGTTTTTGGAAAAACAATCTTCCAGATTAATATAATGCCATCGATAAATTTCATCACTTAAAAAGGATAACATATTGTCCAGCTTTGATTATTGGGAGTAAAAATTATAAGTTCTGTATAACATATCAAAAGGCAAAGTCTAAACTTCAAATTTTGGTATAAGTCATGGATATTGAGATCTCAGAAGTTGACATAAGCAATTCTAAACCAAAAAGTAATAGGGAAAACCCCTTTTTTACAGAAGTCTACGGGAAGAAAAGAGAATATGAAGAATTAGAATTCTCACCACCTCTGAATATTATCGGCCCTTGAGGTGGAGTAGACTACAGAAAATTCCAGTTTGGTTAAGGAGTAAACCTGTAAGTATGGAGCTTGTCCTTGTCTTTCTTCATTGGTATGTAGGGAACTAATTCAAAATGTATTCCTGAGCCAATAAGGCTGGGCCACCCTTCATTGGGAATGATACATTGATTTATTAAGGCAGAAGAGAGAGCCCTTAATTCTTCCCTGACCCCTCTGTGATGAGGACGGGATCCAGGTATTGGCGAGTACTCCCACTGAAGGAGGCAAATATAATTTATAGGGCTATTCATTGGCCTTGGCAGATAATCACTGTGCTTAAAAAAAAAAAAAAGTAATTCCAAGGCAGACACTGCATCATGGACTACTTGGGCCAGTGATGAGATAGAGAAAGCAACAGAGACTCAGAGGATCTAGTGCAGGTCACAGCTAAGACTCTTCTGAATCAATGAACAGGACATTACTTGACCCTAACAATGCTGAGAAAACTAACCACTACAAAAAATATCTTGGTTGTGACTTCAGCAGCATATGTCTCAGGATGTCCCATGAGAAGCACAGCTCCATAGTCCCTCTCTTTCACTCTGAGAAGATGTAAAACTTGTTGCAGTGAGAAGTAGACATAGTAACCCTCTTTAACATATTTTATTCATAACCTTATCTTGGGTATTTTTCTATGATAATTGTTTGGTATGTACTGCTTCATTTTTAATGTCTATAAGAGATTGATTACTTAATCCTATTTTTAACTATTAGAAAAAATTCAGTTTGGATGATTGTGCACACATCTTTCTACACTTGTCTAATTATTCTTTTTTGTACATCCCTGTGAGTAAAACAAATGGATCAAAGGTTATCATAATTAAAAATTTTGATACATTATGCAGATTTTCCTCCAGAAAGATTGTTACCAATTAGTATTATCACAAAATATATAAAAGTTCCTGTTATATATACCTTTACAGTGAGGAGATATTTTCATAGATAGATAGAAAAATAATTTTGTATATGGGTGTTTTGGGGTTATTATATCTTTTTTCATGTTATTTGCGTTTTTTTTTTTGCGGTACGTGAGCCTCTTACTGTTGTGGCCTCTCCGTTGCGGAGCACAGGCTCCGGACTTGCAGGCTCAGTGGCCATGGCCCACGGGCCCAGCCGCTCCGTGGCATGTGGGATCCTCCCGGACCGGGGCGCGAACCCGTGTCCCCTGCATCGGCAGGCGGACTCTCAACCACTGCACCACCAGGGAAGCCCTGCCTTTTTTTCCATTGACATATATCTGACATCCAAATTTTTCATTTCAGTTAATTTGGAACAGACATTTCTTAAAAATTAAAAGAGTTAGTTTACTTACTTCAGATTAGGTAATAATAAATTTTGAGAAAAAACACAATAGGATATATTACTGAAGATATCTAAAATGTCTTACAGATATAATCCTTATACCAAACTGAATAGGAACAGCCCAGAGAGGCAAGGACTAAATACAAATACTCTAAACCCTGCACAACAACTGTTGGACACTTGAAAAGTAAAATTTTGCCCTGAATGAATATAGAGAAAATGTAGAATACATGCCAGATAATTTGTCTTCTTTTCTTATAAATTTGATTGTTTTTTTTAATATGATTATCTACAGAGCACTCCAAAATTCTTTCAAGAGCTCATTATAAGTAAACATACTCTCAGCAATAAAACTTATAATGAGCTAAAGGGTGGTAGGCTTTCTTCCAGCAGTTTGAAGGGACACAAGTCATAGGTCATAAGCTACCATAGGGAAACTAGTCTTAAAGAGCACTATTTCTGCATATGGGCTTGTTCATTGTATATAAGCAATTTATTGTTACATTATAATACCATTGTTGACCTTAAACAAATAGACGGCCAGTTATTTCTCCAGCAAAAGCAGGTTTATTCAGAATCAACAAAGAATTGAAATTTGAGCTCTGCCACTATGGCAAGCCACGTGCAAGTCCTTGCACAGCAAGGAGAGAAGAACTCTTTTAAAGAGGGGAAAAGGAAGTTGGGAGGGCTCTTGTAAATAGAGTCCATTGGAAGAACTGAGAGTTGGAAGTATATTGACTTTTGGTTGGCTGAGTTGTGACAGTCTCACATTAGCTAAACTCTTGGCAGACAAGAAAAGGAAGTCTTTCTTCTTCCTTTTTGGGCCCTGCTGTGGTCATAGGGCATGAGAGCTTCTCCTTCTGGTCTCCCAACTCTGTTTTAATTGAGGTTTCTGTATATTACGTTTTACACCATATAATATTTCACAAATATAGGTGTTAGGTTATTGATTATAAATTTACATTAAATTTATAGAAAAATTTTCCTTCATGGAAACTGTGCTTTTGTGCCGGTTTTACGTATCTGGTGGGGCTTTCCCTGTATATCTGTGATATTGTGATTTATAAGAAATATACATTTGGTCATTTAGATTACCAGATTTTATTTCTCATATGTATTTGGCATTTGTTCATGGTCCCTGGCTCCTGATTCCTAAAACCCTTGGAATTTTCTATGATAGGAGTTAAAAAGGTGTCTTTTGTTATGTTAATGAGCTGACTTTTGGAAAGCTCTTTGGTAACCTAAAGATGGGTGCCTGGTTGCCACGAGAACCAACAGTGTATTTAGAGGGTTGGAACTTTCAGTCCCACCTACAGGGAGGGAAGAAGGGCTGGAGATTTGAGTTCAATGGCCAATGGCCAATGATTTAACTAATTATGCCTACGTGATGAAGCCTCCATAAAACCCCAAAAGGACAGGGTTTAGAAAGCTTCCAAGTTGGTGAACACGTGGAGATTTGGGGAGAGTGGCATGCTGGGAGAGAGCATGAAAGCTCCTTGCCCTTTTCCCATACCCTACCCTATGCATCTATTCCGTAAAATGTTTGAGTTCTGTGAGTGGCTCTTAAACACAAGGAGTGGGTCCTGGGAATCTCTTATTTATAAGCAGTTGTTCAGAAGCACAGGTGATAACCTGGGCTTGCAACTGGCTTCTGAAGTGAGGAGTAGGGGCAGTCTGTGGTACTGACCACTTAAGCTGTAGAATTTGATGCTATCTCCTGATAGGTAGTATCAAAGTTGAGTTGAATTGTAGAACACCCAGCTTGCATCAGAGCATTGCTTGTTGGTGTGGGGAAACCCACACCCCTGTTGGAACTGTTTCAGAGACAAATTAATATCTGTAATCACTGCTTCTTTGATAACTTGGGGGAATGTTAGAGCAATTAATGAAAGAGAAGAGGACTGAATATTAGTTGTGAATTTCTATAAATTATGAGTATTTTCCCATCAAATACTTTGGTTTAGAAGAATAATTTGGCTTTTTTTTACCCAGCATAAAACTAAGGCTAACAAGAACAATGTAATAAAGTAAACTTTCAAAAGTTTTTTTTTTTTTTGGTGGTGGTACGCGGGCCTCTCACTATTGTGGCCTCTCCCATTGAGGAGCACAGGCTCCGGATGCACAGGCTCAGTGGCCATGGCTCACGGAATAAAGTAAACTTTCAAAAGTTTTTTTTTTTTTTGGTGGTGGTACGCGGGCCTCTCACTATTGTGGCCTCTCCCATTGAGGAGCACAGGCTCCGGATGCACAGGCTCAGTGGCCATGGCCCACGGGCCCAGCCACTCTGCGGCATATGGGATCTTCCCGGACCGGGGCACGAACCCGTGTCCCCTGCATCGGCAGGCAGATTCTCAACCACTGTGCCACCAGGGAAGCCCCAAAAGTTTATTTTTATAAGCATAAATACAAGCTATGACAAATTGTATTAGTTTGATTTTCCTGAAGAACAAGTCAACAAGTTATTTTCTTTAAATAAAATTCTCTTCATATATTCAAATTTCAAAAAATTAATAATTTTACTTTGTATTCATCAAATGGCATCTTGTAGAATGAATTTTGAGAAGTGGTTCGTGAATTTAAATAACTCTCTGTGCCTTTTTAAATTACAAGTGAATAGACAAGTAAATCAATGTCATTTTCCTTTCAAATATATATTATATATATATTTTTAAAAAATATATATATATATGATTTGCAACACTAACATAAGAAACTAAATAATGACAAGCAAGACTGGGACTCTTGAAAATCCTTAGAAGTTTAGTAAAACCACAGGGATTGGAATTTCAAAAGTAAATAAACTTAAGATTTCTGGTAGAAAATTGTCTTCTGGTTGAACACTATTAAAAACTGAACATTTTAGGAATGTTTAAAATCTGTTAGAGAAACATCAATTATCTGGTAGTTACCTAGGAGATAACCTTAGCTATACAGAACACAGATGAGAAATTTTTCAGACAAGCAAAGAACCTCTATTTAATCTAGTCCCAATTATAGCACACTGTTTATCCTCCACTTGCCAGAGCCTTGCATATTAGAAGAAACAAATTAAAAATATTTGAAGGCACTCTTACATCCATAAGAAAAAAAATCTTTCTGAAAGGAAAGGAAGTAAGATAAAAACTAATCCTTGAACTCAGCAAACACATTGATTTGTCTGAATATATTATAGGAAAAATACAGATTCCAAAGTAGAAATACTTCCTGATTTTGCACTTAATTAATCCTCAAGGAGCTGGAACATTGTAGGGATAAAAGCTGAAGGCAAGATCCCAATCTGCTGTAACACTGGATGTAATAATTTTGCATGACATATAAAGAATTTCATATTATCTATGTGTAATCATTTTTTTCCTAAGTATTTAAAAATGTCTTTTAGTTTTGAATATATATCATTCAGATATTTTTTCCCCTTTTGTACCTCTTCTCATTCTTTTTGCCTGTTTTCATTTCCTTGGAATAAGACCTTCCAGGGATTGCTCTTGTTTAAGATACATTTTCCAAGAAAGGAGGGCTAATATTAGTGAATTTATTGAGTGAGGGAAATATGAAGCTTTGTATTGGAAAGGGAAAGTTTATCATAATATCCAGATCATCTACCAAAAGAATTTTTTAATCCCATGGTCATAAATATTGTATATTTGATTCTCATTGTTTTCAATGACACATTTCCTCATATCTTAGAGAAAGTGACAAAAGTCATGTTAGATAGTGGGTAGGATTCCAGCTCTCTTTCCATTAAAGATGCAGCTATCTCTAGTTAAAATAATAATGTCTTGGGTTAAACCTCAGGACAGTAACTGATGTTTGTAACACCCTGAGCTTTATAGAAAACTTTATTATTTTTAGTCCATATATCCAGCATTTAAGATACAGTGTTGTTAAGAATAGTTAATATTAGCACAGTGGTTAAGAGCACAAAGAGTGAAGCCAGAGGACTTGATCTAGAATCCCAGTTCTGCCATTTATTAGCTGGTCAAGTAACTTACCTATGTACCTTGGTTTCCTTACCCTAAAATGAGCATAATTATAGTATGTACCTCACAGGCTTATGTTAAGGATAAAATTAGTTAACATATATAAAACACTCTGAGGGGTCCCTTTCTCTATCATATCGTGCTATATCAGTGTTAGCTGTTTCCATAAGCTGTTCAATTTGGCTTTACTGAAATATTCACTTGCCAGGTTTATAAGATGTTACTTTATACATTTAAGCTTCTGATTTACGTCATTTACATAGCTACCTCTTTTACTAATAATCTCATCTTTCCAAAGTAACCTAAACTAAAGTGATAATTTGAGAAAGGAAAGTTGAACTCTCTCCACTGCTTTATGAACAATGTGCGATGGAAGATCTGTTAATTTTCAAGTAGTTTATTTAAGAGGCCCATGAAGGTGAGAATAACATTAAGGTAAAACAAAACAAAACAAAATCTACTTGAGCTTTTATTTGCCAGATCCTGTGCTAAATGCTGTGTGACTATTTAATCCTTACAACACACTTACAGTTATTAAGAGCTAATGAGGCACAGAGATAATTCAGCTAATATATCAAGTTCAGTAAGTGGTAACACCTCAAGTTCAGTAAGTGGTAACATCTCAAGTTCAATAAGTGGAAGGAAATCAGGATTTGAACAGACAGATTCAGGAACTAACTCTTCAGAGGAATTTGGCAAGTATGACAAGGAATGTTGCCCTAATTATAGAAGTAGAAGACATGAAGAAGACAGGTCAGAGGTACCAAGTCAGGAAGATGTCATGTTTTTTCCCAGAAATATAATTGATATAAATAAATATTTAAAAGACTGGTTTGCTAGGCTTTTTAAATTTGAATTCTGATCCTGCCACTTATAAGCTTGAGACTTTTTTTATGTGACTTAACATCTCAAAATCTCAGTTTTGGTTTCTGTAAAATAAGAAAAATAATTTCTCTATCAAGAGGCTATTTTATAGATTAAATAATATAAAGCACAAAGTCCAGTGCAGGACACTTAACATAAGTATTCCATAAGTGATAACTATTATCATTTTTATTGTTATTGATATTTTCATAGCAAGTTATAATTTTTATTCAGTTAAAAGAACATGTATATGTATAGAAAATGTCTTAGATGTGATGACAGAGGGAAGAGAAGGGAAACAAAAAATCTTTCCATATGTTCCAGCTACTTGTTCAGAGCATGATAAAAATAAAATTTGAACAAGCCAGAGACATAAGTATTATCTTTGTCTCCTGCCTCATTTAATCTTCTACCTCTGATTATTACTGTTTAAAGGTCTCTTGAATATACTAATTCAATATACTTCTTTAATATCAGATAAATATTTATTATTGCTTACAAATTAATGGACCAGCTGATGGTTCTGGTCTTGACTAGGGTCACTCATGCGTCTATAGTCAGCTGCAGGTTAAATAGGCAATTATATTGATTTATTTAAGTAGACTTTATTTTTTCCAGAGCAGTGTTAGGTTCACAGCAAAATTAAGTGGAAGCTACAAAGATTGCCCACATACCTCTTTTCCCCACACATGCGCAGCCTCCCACATTATCAATAATCCCTCCAAAGTGGTACATTTGTTACACTTAATGAACCTACATTGACAAATAATTGTCATCCAGTGTCCATAGTTTACATTAGGGTTCACTCTTGGTGTAGTACATTCTATGGGTTTGGACAAATGTAGAATGACATGCATCTACCATTATAGTATTACAAAGAGTAGTTTTGTTGCCCCCAAAATCCACTATGCTCCATCTATTCATCCTTCTCTCTCCTCTAACTCCTGGCAACAATTGTCCATAGTTTTGCCTTTTCTGGAATGTCAACTAGTGGAAGTCATACAGTATGTAGCCCTTTCAGATTGGTTTCTTTCACTTAGTGATATACATTTAAGGCTCCTTCATGTCTTTTCATGACTTTTTGCTTAATCTGGATGTACCATAGTTTATTCATTCACCTCCTGGAGGATATCATTGTTGCTTCCAAATTCCAAAATTTTGGAATTCCAGAAATTCCAAATTTTGACAATTATGAGTAAAGCTGCTATAAATATCCACATGCAGAATTTTGTATGGACATAAGTTTTTTACATTTGGGTAAATACCAAGGAGCGTGATTCTTAGATCCTGTGTAAGAGTATGTTTAGTTTTGTAAGAAACTGCCAAACTGTCTTTCAAACTGGGTATACTATTTTGCAATCCCACCAGCAATAAATGAGAGTTCCTACTGCTTCTCTCCCTCACAGTCCACATACTTCTTTTAAATTTCCAGTCATTTCCCATGGTTTATTCTGATTAATTTTCACAAGTGTTATGATAATTTTTTATACTCTTGAAGCCCCTCTTGAGTTTTCGAGTCCATGTGCCACATGGTAGCTAGGTTATCTTTTAACTGACACATGTGATGAGGCTCTTAAATCCAAGTACTGCCATTAGTAAGTGGTCTCTCTACTCCTTAATGTAATTTTGCATCATATCACATGACATGAAATGACAGCACAGAACAACATAAAACTGTATGATCTACTCATCACTCTAACTTTATTTCACACCAACACTTGCTTAGGAATTGTCTATTCCCTTTAATGAAAATGCTTTTTATTGTTTCCTTCTTCTTTTTTTTCTTTTTCTTACCACTATCACTAGGACTCAACTATATTTTCAATAAACTACAAGCTACTTGAGGGCAAGAAATGAATCTTGTTTAAAACAGATGCCTAACATTGAATACAGAGTCTGATGTCTACTATATCTACAGTTTATATTTATTGAATATAAAAATAAATATAAATATGTAAATATAAATAGATTTATTGAATAAATGATATAGATGTATATATAAGCATATTTGGAAAAATATTTTCTTTCTTCAAAATTAATTTTTAAAAATTTTCCAGTCATATCCAATAAAATCAACTGCTTCTAAAATTTCAATTGATTTTTTTGGGACCTTATCAAACTTTACTGTAATATATTGTCTTTTAGATAACTAGATTCAGTTTGGTAAAATTCTATTCCTAATTTTTTCTTAATATTTTCATAAGAAAGAGAGAATGGTTACATATATGTGGAGATATATATATATGTAGATGTTTATATAAATATATAAAATGTCTTTGCCATGTTAGTATCAAAGTTATGCTGGATACATACATGATTACAAATAATGACTTTTATTGGTTTGTATGTTGAATTTTGTCTGAAATTTCTTTATTCAACATTGGAAGGATATTCTCAGTTAATATAGACTTCTAGCTTGGTCTACAAGGACTTTAGGCAGATCTTTTTTTTGGTGGCAGAGGGGGGTCGGGGGGAGGGATCTATCATTTCTTTTGAGAAGTTTCCTAACAGTCTTATTTAGCTCATTTGAAGACAGTGTATTTCCATTTGCTCTCACTGTTTTTTCTTTGTAGTTCATTTTTAGTAGTCATCTTATCACACACTTGGAAGTGATTTTTCTTTCTGTTTATATCTCATAGATTTCTCTGAATTTGTAGCTTTAAAAAAGAATTGGGGAGCGTTACCTCTTAAAATTATTTATCTTCCATTTTCTCTTCTGCTCTTCATGGATTTTAAGTTTGAGTTACAGATATGTAAGGCCTTCTCAGTATTTGTAGTTATTTGCCTTTCTTTTATAATTCTCTATATACATTAACCTGGACATTTTCTATTGACCTATTTTTCTAGTTCACTAATCCTTTCTACTGTCATTTCCAATTTGTTGTTAAAAGTATTTTTATTTTTATTATTTTTAATTCCAATTAACACATTTTTTAGTTTTAGAGTTACATTTGATTCTTTTTATAAATTCTTATTTTCAGAAGAATTTTCCATTTTAGCATCTGTGGTAGGCTGAATAATGGCTGCCCTAAGATGTTCATGTCCTTCTCCCAGAATTTGTAAATATGTTATTTTACATGGTAAAACCGACTTTGTAGATGTGATTACATTAAGATTCTTGAGAAAGGGAGATTGTCATGGATTATCTGGGTGGGCACAATGAAATCACAAGTATAAGAGGGAGACAGGAGGTCAAAGAAGAGAAGACAGTGTGAGAACAGAAGCAGAGATGAGAGTAAGGTGGCCACAGCCATGGAATTCCAGCAGTCTCTAGAGGCTGAAAGAGACAGGAAATGATTCTCTGCTAAAGTTGCCAGAAGGAACCAACCTAGCTGACACTGATTTTAGCTCTGTAAGACTCATTCCAGGCTTCTGATCTCCAGAATTGTAAGATAATGGCTTTGTATTGTTTTAAGTCTGTGGTGACTTGTCGCAGCAGCAATAGGAAACTAACATATGCATCACTTTTCTTCAGCATATTTATTTATAGATGTATTCATTTTAAAGTTTGTCCCTGGTAAATACAATCATAAGGTTATCAGTGAGTTAATTTTTATTATCTATATTCTGGGTTTTGCTTAATGATATATCTGATAGTTTGGGTTTGAATGCTTAACATTGCATATGAAAAATTATAGACATTATGGATACATTTTATCTTCCTCTACAGAAGTTTCACCTTATACATTGTTGGATTAATTTACCTGCTTTGTTTTATGTGTGGTTTTTTTTTTTTTTGTGTGTGAGGCTCAGGCTATATGTGGTTTCCCCATGGTACCTTATAGCTCTCCAGTAAATAAATCACCTGAGGATGTTTAGTACCACTCCTCCCTTGACTGTCTGAAACCCCTAAAGGCTGTGACACCACTGAAAACTTTACTCTAATTTTCATTCATTTTCTGCTTTTTTACCTGCACAAGATTGGAGCTTAAGGATTCAGCAATGTGTTGGACTCACTTTCTTGTGACTCCCTTCTCCCTGGGATTTTGGCCATGCAAGTTCTGGTTACCTTGGCAGTCTCAAACTCTGAATTTCTTTTCTTTTTGTTAAGCTCCATAGGATTTCCGAATGTTTTGCTGGCTTCTCTGACTATTAGATGAAACCCTCTGCCTTTACAGTCACTCACTCTAAATATTTTGAGGACCCATTCTGATATTATCTAGCTTAAGCTTTCTATACACTGTAAGTTAGAATATTGCTTTCATTTTACATATGTGAAACTTGAGGCTTAGAGGTGATACATAACTTGCCCAAAATGGCACAGGGAGAACTGGAAGCAGCTGTGTCTCTAAACTCCAGATGCACTTCACTCCATAGGAATGACTCTCAAATATAATTTAAAATAAACTGAGAAAAGAAATGGAAATAGGAGCTCAATTTATGAAAGTGCTAGTTAATTTTAACTTCTTTAAACAATATATTTTGTTCTCTAGCTGAAAGAGGTAGGAGATAAAGTGGTTTTGAATATTAAGTATTTTAACTTGTTATTAAAGTTAAGAGTATAAGCACTAGCAGTAAACAATTTTTGCAAGAAGGCTTTTTAATATAGATGACATAAATAGAAATTAATATAATACCATAATTAGAAGGGAACATAACCTACAACTCCCATGGAAATTTTTATAATAGTGCCCATCATAATTTGTCATTGCTGCATTTTTATACCCTCTCCTGATATTCCAGTTTGGGACAAATTTATTTTTCTTATGTTGAGCAGTAATACATCGCCTATGTTTGTTTCTGTTGGTTTTTTTTCTGGTTACAAAGAATAGATTTTGACTAACATACTGGGGAAGTGCATACACTTGTGAGGAATATAAAAACAAGCAAAGTATATTAAAAGGTTAAGATAAACTCCAAAATAATAGGGTGATAATTTTAACCAGAATAAATAAGAGAGAATCAGTGGGGGAGGTGATAATGCTATGCTGTCATAGTTTAGATTGTAATGCAGTGAGCAAACAAATTGTTCTATGCTGGAATTTCACAGTGAACTAAACAACAAAGCAGGCCTTTGTGAAATGAGTACAAGAGTAGTTGGTTGCTTAGTTTTGTTCCTTAATATATTCTCAAACTTTTTCTATAAAATATATTAAAGTGCTAACAAGAATACTGTTATGAATACATTAAATCAGCGGTCCCCAGCCTTTTTGGCACCAGGGACTGGTTTCGTGGAAGATGAGTTTTCCACAGACGGATGTGGAGGGGGTGCGGTGTGTGATTTAGGCGGTAATTCGAGCAATGGGGAGCGGCAGATGAAGCTTCACTCGCTCGACTGACGCTCACCTGCTGTGAGGCCCCATTCCTAACAGGGTGCGGGCCAGTATGGGTCTGCGGCCCGGGTGTTGGGGACCCTTGCATTACATAATTATGATAGCTTTAGTAACATATCAGATATTGTCATTGTTTTAGACCAAACAATACTGTTAACTTGGATTTTGAAAGATGTGGGGATAGGAATTTGAACTTAAGTTTTTATAACCAATATTTATTATAACCAACATTTTTTTTCATATTTCTTACATTTGCAAAAAAAATACCAAACCAAAGAAAACCTCTGGTATTTTAAAGCCATTGAACATTTTAAAATCTTCATCTTGCCTGACTCCTTGTTATTTGACGTGGGTAGTAACTATTCTCAAAAATCTCTGTTCCCAGTCTCTGGAGCATCACTCATTTCTCTGACAACTCACACCAGTTATTCTATTCTGTTTTTCCTTTTCTACCTCTACTATTTCTACTGTTTTTTACTCCTTAAAATTATATTCTGGATTCTTTTCACTCATTTCACAAAGTCTGTATGGTAAATGTCATCTATTTTCAGATGTTTAAATATTTTTTTTATGTGCCATTATCCTCATTAATGATTTAAAGAGCCAGGGTCTGGAATCAGCTAGATTTGGGTACAATTACTAAATTATTAATCACGTGAGTTACTTAATGTCTTAAGTTTTTAAAAAGTGTTATTATTTTAAAAGGAAGACCTCTTCCTCTTCTCTCACAGGAATAAATAACAATCTGCATTTCATCACATTCTAAGACAATGACTAGATCATGAAGACACTTAAGTTTGATCTCATCACATGGATGAGAGACTGTCCTTTTTACATACTTCTCCCATGTCTCACCTATACATCCATTTCCCTCCACCATTGTGACAGAACTCTCACTACCTCAGGCTGGTTGTTCCCCTGGGGGGGTCTCCAGAAAGCTTGGCATATCCACAAGATACATGCAAGGAGCTGTGCGCTTAGAGTTCCCTCCCCCATATCTCACTGTTGCTGAGCTTCATGCATATCTTCCTAGAATCTCAGGTGAGGAAGCTACTGTAGGCTGATCTGATCTCTCTTTACCAACTCTGTTTCTGACCAGGATGGTTTATGGGAAAAAGCAAAAGAGGTTTTTCCCTATCCTTCTCTTATATCATAGCTACCTCCTTCATTAAATATAATTTATGTTTTCACCCAATTTCGTGCTATCATAGCAGATGGTATTCAGTTTAATGATGAAGAACACAGAGTTTTGAGCCAGTTTGCCTAGGTTTGAATTACAGCTCTGTCAATTATTAAATATATGATCTTGGTCAAGCCACGTAACTGTACCTTAATTTTCTTGTCCTGTCATTAAATATTATTATAGTACCTACTTCATAGGGGTATTGAAAGATGAAGTGAGTTAATATAGATAAATGGCTTAGAATAATGCCTTACACTTAAGCACTAAATATATTTTAGTATTTATTATTAGTGTAAGTTATAGATATTGATATCAAAAGAGCATTTAAATCTTTGCATCTCCTTTGAAGGACTCCCCAACATGCTTGACTTCCACACTTTCCAATCTAACTTAGAAGTTCAACTCTTAGCCACCTCAAACTTATCCACATGTATTATTAAAACTTCTTCAGATCCAGGAAAAGCATTAGATATATTTTGTTTAGCTGCATTTGTTTAAATTTGACAGGAAGTATGTGTTAGTCCCTAACTCCAATCTGATGCCATGTTCTTTTTTGACTGAAAAAATCATAATCTAGACTCTGGTCTTAGAGTTCTAATTTAACAGTGCAACTGGTGCTGAGGGAGTCTGGTGTCTGGAGATTAACAGTATGGTTTCACTCTGATTTTCCAGAACTCTAGCCTTACCACAGTAAGAGAATTTCTTCCTTTTAACTTTTCTCTTCGCCCCTCTTCCTCTTCCCCCTCTCCCTCTCCTTTCTGTCTCTCTCTCAATGTCTTTCTGATTGTACATCAAATCTGAGGTCTTTCTCCAGAACAAAGTCATTTCTGTCATATCCTTGGCCAATACATGTAGCTTGAGTTAGTGCACCTGAAGTGGGGCTTCCTTTTCTGAAAAGCAGCGATGTCTCAAAAATGCAGGTTCCAGAGGTGTCTTACAGACAAATTTCCATGTCTCTCCTTTCCTTCCCCTCTCTTGTGCCTTTCTCTTCCCTTTTATTCTGCCTCAGGGTTGGAATCCTGACCTCATGATGACTCAGTACTCAGTAGTCTATAGCTTTGTAATTAGACTAGAGCTCACCCAAATGATGACCAATGATCTTGAAAGCAACTGTGGCTATATCTGTAAATTCTATGAGAATGTATTTCATGATTGGTCAGTTCCACCCAACTAGTCAAACTGGGGTTTCACCTTTTACCTTTACTGCCTCTCCGGTTATCACAAACAATTTTTTTGTTTATTCTTCAAGTGTACTGGGACTTTTACCAGGCCAAAGCACCACCCTTGCCTATTTAAGTATCAGCAAATATTTTAAAATTCCTTATCTTAAGGCCATCTGCTATACAAATTATTTTTTACAATACATTTAACATAAATGAAAATACCAAACTTGCTAATTTTTGGTATAGTCATTTTTTTCTTTTGACTTTGCTAACTCCTATCCATTCATCCAACCAGTGTTCCACCAAACAACTCATATAAAGAATCCAGTATGAAGCGCTATAAATTTAACTATTTTAACTATCTAGGCAGTACATAGGGTTTTTTAGTCATCTTATGTCTTTCAAGTGGAAACATTTTCACAATCTTTTCTGCTATTCTCAGTGAACAATATTTTATGGAAATTCTTCCATGTCTACTGGTCTATGTGTAATTCATTATTTTTAATGACTGAATAATACTTCACAGTGGAGATATACCACAATTTATATAGTTATCCTTCAAATAATAGTCATCTAGTTTATTTCTGCTTTTTTCTTCCACTAAAAACAATGCTTGCAATTACATTTTTGATACCTATATTGCTATGTAATGTGTTTTATTTCTATGGAGTAGATATCCTGGTACAGGATATTGTGTTTAAAAGGAAAATTTATTTTAATAAATTTTATTTTGTGCTGTTTAATTGTCTTAAAAATAACTGACATTTTTACAAGCAATAGATGAGTGTCATTTTCTAGTAATCTCCAAAAGCAATAACACCTTTATGTCTTTTAAATTTTTTAACAGTTTGAAACATGTAAAACATAAAAAAGGACAATAATGAGTCGACATTTGTTTTATTTGCATTTTTCTGAATATTGGTGTGTTTCCTGATTTGGATTTATTTTTTTGGTGAATTTACTCTTCATAACACTTGACCATTATTTTTTGTTAATGTTTCATCTTTTTCTTTTCAACATGTAAGGACACTTTGCTTATTATCTGTATTACAAATATGTTTTCCATTGCCATATATTTATTAATATCTATGTAGACTAGCACTACTATCATTCATTGTATCTGATGGTCTCTTTTTCAGTTATTGTTCTTTGCCTCTTTACTGTAGTTTAATTTTAGTTAAGGTTGTGATGATATTACAGTGGTGGAAATCCAAGCCCTCCCCATGTGAACCATCAGAAGAAGGGAGACTGTATTCCCCTGGAAATGTACATAAAAGAACATTCCCACCTCTCTCTTTTCCGGGTATTCCCCAAGAATTACATAGAGGAAGAGGATTCAGCTAACCTACTCAACTCATTTTTGTGGGTTAGTGAAATTACTTAATATTATTGTTAAATATTGTTCAAATTTCAGTTGAGGATACACAAGAGGCAAAGCTCTTACTCTATTTTCCAGGCACCTGCCAAAAATACTGAGGGAGAAAGTAAAGTACCAGCTCTTTTTTCCCTAGAACTCAAGACTATTTGCGTGTAAGCTCAAATTATCATTTGACTCAGAAGAGGAAGATTTTATTATGTTTTTAGCATAAAGGAAAGGAGACAATTTCTGATCGTAGTCTTCACAGATTCCCTTCTTTAGTCCGTGTCTCTGTGTTTAAAGCCATTTTGTTGTTGTTGCTAAGGGGAAAAAAATGCCATGGGATTGATTATGGTTAATTAACATTCTCATGAAATAGTTCTAATCAATTATTCCACTGCTATTAATATATGACAGAAGTACATTTATGAAACACTGCCTAAGTCTTCGAATCAATTTTATATAAATTACACATTTTCCTTAAATTTGGAAACTAGGAAAATTAGGTCTATTTTATAAAAGGAATAAGTTTATCCGAGGTCACACATGACTTGATATTTCTTTGTCATTTTGTTGTGTGTATTACCTGTGATGAGCAAGAATTTAGGTTGTCACCATTCCTTTCAGTGATGAAAAATACCATTTTATTAAAAAATACAATTCAGTAAATCATTAGTGCCTCCAAAACTGAACAACTCAGCTAAAATGATTTCCTTATGTGACGAAAAGTGACTGATGTGGTCCAAAACCTTTGAATTTGTATGCATTGAAATTACTGTTCTAGATATGGTGAGGAAGGGATGAGAGGAATTAATCAATTTTATTAATATGATATTCAAAAAAGTGTGCTTTTTCCTCATTTTTAGGACTAACATATCATATCTGACACATTTATTTTTGTCCTTCACAGTGAGTTACATTTCATCTTTTGGGTTATTGGCACAAGGAAAAAAAGATAGTCTTGCTGAGGGCCATTAATAGTTTCATATATCACTTTTTCGCTGTGACTCAGCATTGCCATTACGTAAGTTCAGTTTCTGCTGTTCAGTATTAGTCATACATTTGCAGCACAATTCAGAGAGGTCAACATTTATTCTCCTTTGACCATAGATGATTGCCTGAAAAGATCATTCTTCCCATGAATCAACGTAGAATAGTTCCTGAAACATTTTAACTGTGATAAACACATTTCACATCATAAATATATTTAAATATAGTAATATAATTGTGATCTTGGGCAGATCACAATATCCTTTGACTCATTTTATTTATGTATAAAACTACACATACTACACACTATACATACATATTGATTAGACTATAGATGTTTTAGAAAAACTTTCTTTTAGAAAATGTTACATATCTGCATATCCTAAAGTTAGTATAAAAAGCAGAATTTGACTTTTACCAACGAATATCAATTTTAAGACTGGTTAGCAAATAGAGAAAGAACAACTTCTATTTTCTGTTTTGCTCTGTCTAGTCTCAGTAAACAGTGTCTTTACTTCTGCGGTGCTATTGTCATTGATGTTACAAGAGTTGAACTGGATTTTACGACTTTTGTAAAAGAAGAGATATCATTGTTTGTAATTTTATAGCAGTTGTCCTAAGGAAACACTATACTTTTTGTATGTTTCTGAGTATGCAAACAAAATACTTTATCAGTTCTAATAATTTTTCCCATTATGATTTCAATTTTTGAATCTATATGTCAAACATTAATTACCAAATGGATAGAATCTGCAGGAAAATAGGGAATAGATACTTATATTTATGATGATTTTAAGCTCTGCCATTCAATACATTATATACCAACACTGTCTTAAGACTTAGAACACTCAGCTTTTATAACTCTGTATTATTTGATTCATAACAAGAGTATTTTACAGGAGTTTAAAAATTGCATCAGTAAAATAAGCTATGTGATTTTATTTTTTTCTGATTTTAGAGTAAGTGACTTTCCCAATTACCTTTTTATTCATGACTGTGGTTGTTAGAAACACATCGTTTTAAAATGAACACATCAGATCTTTTTGATAATGCATGAATTTATTAGATAAGGTGGTTTAATCAGTGAAGACTTCCATGTATACTTTATACATATCACAAAAAGTTGCACAAAAACTCTTTTAGAGATGTCTTTTTCTTTTAAAAGAGCATTAACTTCTTAGAAATACCACGTTATCTGTCTTATAGGCTAACTCAAATCTGGTCTGGCCAATTGCATTTTTGTGGTATCATTTACTTAGTTTCTCTATTCATCATATTTCCTATAAAATGTCAAATATAACTAGAGGTTTGATTAGAGTTATTATCAACTTTGGGGGATAAGAATAATCATGATTCTTTGTACTTCCTATTGTGTTAAATTATGAAGCATAAAATGTCTGTTGTTCCATGTTTATTAATGTAAACATTGATTAGTGGATAAAGTGCTTCAGCCTGATCACTCCACTATAAAGTTTCCTCACTAAATTTTCATGTAATCATTTAATATCATATTGATTATTCTTTAGATTCATTGTCCCATTATAAATTGCAAAATGGTAATATTTTAATTCCATTTTGACTTATGAATTTATTAGATAAATTTTTCTGTAAAAATATTTTTTCTGTGAAAAAGTTTTTTTTTTTTTAACATCTTTATTGGAGTATAACTGTTTTACAATAATGTGTTAGTTTC
>NC_041220.1:42540834-42541848 GCF_002837175.3 Physeter macrocephalus | reverse complement strand
GATTGATCCCTTGACCATTATGTAGTGTCCTTTCTTGTCTCTTGTAACATTCTTTATTTTAAAGTCTATTTTGTCTTTTATGAGAATTGCTACTCCAGCTTTCTTCTGATTTCCATTTGCATGGAATATCTTTTTCCATCCCCTCGCTTTCAGTCTGTATGTGTCCCTAGGTCTGAAGTGGGTCTCTTGTAGACAGCATATATATGGGTCTTGTTTTTGTATCCATTCAGCCAGTCTGTGTCTTTGGTGGGAGCATTTAATCCATTTACATTTAAGGTAATTATCGATATGTATGTTCCTATTACCATTTATTGAATTGTTTCGGGTTGTTCTTTTTTTTTTTTAAATTAATTTATTTATTTTTAGCTGTGTTGGGTCTTCGTTTCTGTATGAGGGCTTTCTCTAGTTGCAGCAAGCGGGGCCACTCTTCATTGCGGTGCGCGGGCCTCTCACTATCGCGGCCTCTCTTGTTGCGGAGCACAGGCTCCAGACGCGCAGGCTCAGTAGTGGTGGTGCACGGGCCCAGTTGTTCCACGGCATGTGGGATCTTCCCAGACCAGGGCTCGAACCCGTGTCCCCTGCATTGGCAGGCAGATTCTCAACCACTGCACCGCCAGGGAAGCCCTCGGGTTGTTCTTGTAGGTCTTTTCCTTCTCTTGTGTTTCTTGCCTAGAGAAGTTCCTTTAGCATTTGTTGTAAAGTTGGTTTGGTGGTGCTGAACTCTCTCAGCTTTTGCTTGTCTGTAAAGGTTTTAATTTCTCCATCAAATCTGAATGAGATCCTTGCTGGGTAGAGTAATCTTGGTTGTAGGTTTTTCTCCTTTATCACTTTAAATATATGTCTTGCCACTCCCTTCTGGCTTGCAGAGTTTCTGCTGAAAGATCAGCTGTTAACCTTATGGGGATTCCCTTATGTGTTATTTGTTGTTTTTCCCTTGCTGCTTTTAATATGTTTTCTTTGTATTTAATTTTTGACAGTTTGATTATTATGTGCCTTGGCGTGTTTCTCCTTGGG
>NC_041220.1:42514532-42538292 GCF_002837175.3 Physeter macrocephalus | reverse complement strand
CCCGGCAGTGGCGGGCTGCACGAGCTCCCGGGAGGGGCGGTGTGGGGAGTGACCTGTGCTCGCACACAGGCCTCTTGGTGGCGGCAGCAGCAACCCTAGCGTCCCACGCCCGTCTCTGAGCCTCCTGTCTCTTCGGCAGCTCCGCGCCCGTTTCTGGAGCTCCTTTACGCGGTGCGCTTAATCCCCTCTCCTCTCGCACCAGGAGACAAAGAGGCAGAAAAAAAGTCTCGTGTCTCTTTGGTAGCTCCGCGCCCGTTTCTGGGGCTCTTTTAAGCGGCGCGCTTAAACCCCTCTCCTCGCGCACCAGGAAGCAAAGAGGGAAGAAAAGGTCTCTAGTCTCTTAGGCAGCTCCAGACTTCAACCGGACTCCCTCCCGGCTAGCCGTGGCGCACTAGCCCCTTCAGGCTGTTTTCACTCTGCCAACTCCAGACCTTTCCCTGGGATCCGACCAAAGCCCGAGCCTCAGCTCCCAGCCCCCGCCCGTCCTGGCGGGTGAGCAGACAAGCCTCTCAGGCTGGTGAGTGCCGGTCGGCACCGATCCTCTGTGCGGGAATCTCTCCGCTTTGCCTTCCGCACCCCGCTGCTGCGCGCTCCTCCGAGGTTCCGGAGCTTCCCCCTCCGCCACCAAAAAAAGTTTTAAACAACTGGTTTTGCTGAAATAAAATCAGTAAGGGTAGATGAGATAATGCTTGATTTTATTCTTAAATTGTCCATTTTCAGATTAACACATTGCTGTCCTAACAACCTTAATATTGAATTATTATGAATTCATGAATTTCTTAAATGTAAATTATAATCTTTCTGATTCTCAGATTGTCTCATCTTGGGCCAGGGGCAGAACTTTTGAGTGGCCTTTTGTGTTCTTTGTACAAGGTGCTTTTAAAATTTGATAGTTTTCTTGCTTTCTAGTTCAAGAAAATGCCCATCTGGAACATTTCTTCTCCAGATCTGAATTAAAACATTTCTTAAAAGATCCCTCATTATTTTCAATTGGAAATGATGTTTAGAGGCTGCAGTCGAAGATCTAGAAATTCAATCCACTGTTTAAGAATAAATTTTTCTAGGCTTTTCAATGAAAAGATCAAGAAATTAAATATGTTTTAGAAAGCGCTTTGTGTATATGTATAGCTGTCCCGTTAATTTAATATATAGTTAAGTTCATTTGTTTTATTTGTTTCCAATTTTAAAAGACTTCTCTTTTCTTTGTGACTTACATTTTAAATTATTCCAGGTAACTTTCATACTAAAAAAATTAAAAGAAATAATGAAAAAAGAAATTGCAGTCTAATTTCGTTCATAATATAAATTTTAATGCTAAATAAAATCTACAATGAAGCTTCTATTCTATGAAAAATACATTACTTAATGACCCAGTTCAAATTTTTCCAGATTATGTTAAACTAGGTTATTACTTAAAAAATTCAGGGCTTCCCTGGTGGCGCAGTGGTTGAGAATCCGCCTGCCAATGCAGGGGACACGGGTTCGTGCCCCGGTCCGGGAAGATCCCACATGCCGCGGAGCGGCTGGGCCCGTGAGCCATGGCCACTGAGCCTGCGCTTCCGGAGCCTGCGCTCCGCAACGGGAGAGGCCACAACAGTGAGAGGCCCGCATACTGAAAACAAACAAACAAACAAAAAACAAAACAAAAATTCAATGTAAGTTACTCATTAATAGATAAATGAGTAAATGTATATGATCATTTTAATAAGGGCATAAAATATTTTAAAATATCCATTTATAACAAAAAATGAAAACTCTTACAACTAGGAATGGAAGGAAACTGCTTTAAGTGGCAAATGAATATATACATAATTAAAGCAAGTATCATATTTAACAGTGAACATTGAAAACCTTTCCTTCACATTGTAAGTAAAGTGATTATTACTACTATCACATGAAGTCAGTATCAGTTCAGAAAGACAAGATTATTTTATAAATTATACACATTATAA
This sequence comes from Physeter macrocephalus, assembly GCF_002837175.3. Classification (NCBI taxonomy): domain Eukaryota; kingdom Metazoa; phylum Chordata; class Mammalia; order Artiodactyla; family Physeteridae; genus Physeter; species Physeter macrocephalus. The sequence goes on along the minus strand of NC_041220.1, from coordinate 42,536,340 downwards.
TAATTCAAACAAAAATCTTAGTTTCAAATGATATGATTATATACATAGGAATTCCAAATAATACACAAATGAATTCTTAGAATTAACAAGATATATTTACAGCTTTGTTAGGTAAAAATAAATTAAAATTAATTATATTTCTTTGTGCACTTAGGAAATAAATTTACAGTCATACTTCAGAGATATTGCAGGTTTGATTAGAGACCACTGCAATAAAGTGAATATCACAATAAAGCGAGTCACAAAAATTTTTTAGTTTCCTAGTTCATGTAAAAATTATGTTTACACTATACTGTAGTCTATTAACTGTGCAATACCATATGTCTTAAAAAGCAATATATATACCTTAACTAAGAAGTAATTATTTTGGAAAAATGGCACCAACAGACTTGCTCAATGCAGGGTTGCCACAAATCTTCAATTTGTAAAAAATACAAATTTTTGAAAGAAGGTGGTCAAAAGGCACAAACTTCCAGTCATAAGTAAGCACTAGGTATGTAATGTACAACATGATGCCTATAGCTGTGTAATATAAGGTAAAGTTGTTAAGAGAGTAAATCCTGAGTTCGCATCACAAGGAGAAAGTTTGTTTCCTTTATTTTTTCCTTTGTTGTTTTTTTTTTTTTCTTTTAAATCTGTATGAGAAGATGAATGGTAGCTGTACTTACTATGGCAATTATTTCACAATATATGTAAATCAAACCATAATATTATACTCCTTAAACTTATACAGTGATGTATGTCAATTCTTTCTCAGTAGAACTGGGGTTGGGGGAAGACTATGAAAATGTAAAAGTCTCTAGCAAGACTGATCAGGAAGAATTAAAAGAGGACATTAATTACTCTTAGTGAGTGGATAAGGGAGCTTTGCTATAGATATTACAGACATTAAAAAGATAAGAGAATATATAAACATCTTTATGCAAACAAATGAAAATTTTTATGAAATAGACAACTTCTTAGAAAAACACTTTACAAAACTGTTAAAAATAGAACTTTTAAATATCTAAAAATTCCAATATCTATTTAAGAAATTGAATCAATAAATATGATAATGCTGGGTGGTGATGATATTTGAAGAACCTGTTAGACGTTGGCTTCATTCTTTTATATTGTGGGATTTTAATTAGCCTATCACCTGGATTCTCTCCCCATCTCTTATTTATTCCTCTTGAGAAGAGAAGGGATTACCTGATAGAGGAGTTGAGAGAAGGAACTAGGCATGCTCAGTTCAGTCTTTCCTTCCCTTTATTAAGTTCTGACTTCCCATTGAGATGAAGACTTCTGGTCTCTTCTTTTCTCTGCAGCTAATAACCTGCTTGCTTTTCCTGAGGACACCTGCAATTGTCCACTGATGTCCATAAGTGGGAGGGCAAATTGTCCTCTGGGACAAAATATTAGCTAGGCTGCCAATCTGAAGATCTTTTCTCTGATTGACTATATCAATAATAAAAGTAATATTTAGAGCTTCATCCGCCTTAAAAAATAATAGATGTGTAAAACCCATATATCTGAAAAAGAATTAATATCAAAATTATATAATGAAAAATAACAATAAAGAATCTATAAGCGAAAGATACAAAACCTAATAAAAATAGGCAAAATACATACATCAGCATTTAACAGCAAAGAAAACTTAAAGGGCAAATCAATCTATTAGAACTACTAATAGTTGTAACATAGTGTCTAACAGCTAATATACTTGTCAGTTACCAGGTAAATGCAAAGTATTACCGTAATGTGAAACCATTTTATTGCCTCTAGATAGCTAAACATTAATAAATTGGACCTTATCAAATGTTAGTGAGACTCGAACTATGTTATACAGTGTTCAACTGTACATACACACATATTTGGTGTGAAGTATCCCTCTGCAAGGTAGAATAAAGCATCTCTTTCCTGTTAAAATAGGTATGGTGAAACAACTTGTTTTGGCCTATGAAATATGAGTGTAATTTGAGATTGGGGATACTCTGTGCACTAGATTTCCAGAGTGATGTTATCGTGGAGTACAGCCACAGCCATACCATAATAGAAATGTAATGTGAAAGTTCTAAGTTGCTGAGATTTGGGCATCCTCTGTTATTTTTTGTATAAGTTTGTTAGATCAATGGCTGTCAATGAATCATGCCTTCTGGTGTAGTTCCCTTCCAGATTACTCAGGGCATGGCTATGTGACCTACCTTGACCAATGGGAAATCAACAAGTATGAGGCTTGATAAGGATTTAACTCTTGGAACACTGCCATCTTTTTAACAAACCTGGTCTATCTTCCGTAAGGATGTGGTCCCATGTGGAAAGAGACCACCTGGGGGGAGAAATCAGCTACTTCATCTGTTCTAGACATCTGAGCTGAGAAACTAGACATGTGAATGAGGCCATTTACATCATGTAATTTTAATGCAATAGGGAATGAAAAAAATAACTGAGCTTTAGCGCTCAAGATAGAAACACATATTAAAATCAATAAATTTATCTACTTTTTGTGCCAATATTCTATATTGATAGATTTGACTACTTGCATATGTAAAGTTGTATATATTTTTAAGTATTGCTCTTATAAACTAAAAGCTACAAAATGTCATCAAGGAAAATTACAGAATACCACATTAAATGGGGAGATAAAAGATGTTCATTATTGAAAGACTCAATATTGTTAAGACGGCAATTCTCCCTAAATTGATCAAGATTTTAAAGGTAATCCCAGTCAAAATGCTAGTAGGCTTTTTTAAAGATGAGAAGCTGATTTTAAAATGTGTATGTAAATACAAAGTATCTAGAATAGCCAAAACAATATGAAAAAAATAAGACATTTGAAGGGATTATACACCTATTTTTGACACTCAGAGCAAGACTACATTAATCAAGTCACTATGGTATTGGTGAGAGGATAGATTTACAGATCAAATGAACAGATTAGAGAATTCAGAAATAGACTTAGATGGTCAATTTATTTTCCACAAAGGTGTCAAAGTATAATGCTTAATGAATAAAAATTTGAATATGATTATTTTTATTTTACTAGGGTTATAAAAAGTTTAAAAAGTTAATTTTTGGCTTGAGATAAACTAGGTTTTAAATTTAAAAATTTTAAAAAACAGTTTTTGATTGAAAACAAGTAATTGTTAATAGTTATCACTGTGTTCAAATAGGCTTTTAAAACTTGTGTTTTAAAAATACTCCTATAGGCTTTTTAAAACTTATATTCATTCCCACGGCTGCTGGAAATGTTGGCTGCTGCCAGCACCCAAATTAGTCCCTCGCCGAGAAATGCCCTGGGCTAAATAATCTGCACCAGTCGTTGACTGGTGTGGGGATATATACGTGTAGCCTCACCACAGTGCAGGGCAACTCTCTAGTGTCCTGCCAGCTCCAGAGCTCCTTGGGCTTCCTTCACTCCCTCTTGGTATCAACCCCAACGACTTGCCCCAGTAAACCCTCTATATGCAATTTCAAGTGAACCTGATATACAAAAACTTCAAATCTCAATTCCTGTGTCTTAGTATTCACAGATCAGTTACACTTTTAAACCACTGTGAGTTAAAGACAAATTTATAAATCTCCCACTCCATGTGTAGCTTTTTGCTCTTAGACACAAGGGCTTAATTTTTCTTACCATTTGCTCCCAGTTACTTATGTCACTGCTTAATATCACAGTTCACTGTTTCTAGGCACACAGCCAGATTACAAGTCCAGCTATAGTTTTTTCTCCCGTTGCGGAGCACAGGCTCCGGACGCGCAGGCTCAGCGGCCATGGCTCACGGGCCCAGCCGCTCCGCGGCGTGTGGGATCCTCCCAGACTGGGGCGCGAACCCGGTTCCCTTGCATCGGCAGGCGGACGCGCAACCACTGCGCCACCAGGGAAGCCCCAGCTATAGTTTTTAACATTATCCTCTCCCAAGACAAATACACTTAAATAGTATTTAATTGAATTAATTAGAAAATTACCACTTAGTTTAAGTAACCTAATTGTTCTCTACATTGGCAAGAATCCCAACATTTACAAACTGATTTAAATGTGTGTTACCAAGAATAGGGCAACACAAATCCAACTTAGAATGTTAAAGTATAAATGAAATGTTGTTCAAAGAACTATAAAGTTACACATATAGATTGTATAAGAAGATATATTGTATGTAAATAGTAAATGAACCAAAAAGCAAGGGTTTATAACTAAAAGGTATGATGTTTCTCTTTTGCACCTGACATTTTTCAGAAAGTACAATTTATTTCTACAAAAGTTAATGTCTATAACTAAAGGTGCAGTTCTTTATATGTCCTTTTAAGAGCTATATATATTAAGTATGTCATTCGACATGTTATATTTCAAATTATAAAATGTTTTATGCAGATGAGTTTTTAATTTACAGAAATATTATTATTCAATAGATATAATTCTATTTAATATTATTACACTCAAAACTATGTTTCTTAAGTTCTACGTATATTACTGTCTATAAAACCAACTTACTGTTTCTGAGAGTTTAATAATACTCTTTTTATTAATTGAAGTATAGTTAATTTACAATGTGTTAGTTTTTGTTGTACAGCAAAGTGATTCAGTTATATATGTATATATGCATATATATATGTACACACATATATATATTCTTTTTTAGATACTTTTCCATTATTGGTTATTATAAGGTATTGAATATAGTTCCCTGTGCTATACAGTAGGACCTTGTTGTTTATCTATTTTATATAAAGTAGTGTGTATCTCTTAATCCCAAGTTCCTAATTTATCCCTACCTCCTCTATGTCTATAAGTCTATGTGTTGTACATAAGTTTATTTGTATCATTTTTTAATATTCCACATATAACTGACATCATATGATATTTGTCTTTCTCCTTCTGACTTACATCCATTTTGCTGCAAATGACATTATTTCATTCTTTTTTATGGCTGAGTAATATTCCATTGTGTGTGTGTGTGTGTGTGTGTGTGTATCACATCTTCTTTATCCATTTATCTGTCAGTGGTCATTTAAGTTGCTTCCATGTCTTGGCTATTGTAAATAGTGCTGCTATGACCAACAGTGTAGGAGGGTTCTTTTTTCTCCACACTCTCTCTAGTAATTATTATTTGTAGACTTTTTGATTATGGCCATTCTGACCAGTATGAGGTGATACTTCATTGTAGTTTTTATTTGTATTTCTCTAATAGTGATGTTGAGCATCTTTTCACATGCCTTTTGGCCATCTGTATGTCTTCTTTGGAGAAATGTCTATTTAGGTCTTCTGCCCATTTTTGGATTGGGTTTTTTTTTTTTTTTGATAATTGAGTTGTATGAGCTGTTTGTATAGTTTGGAAATTAAGCCTTTGTCTGTTGCATTGTTTGCAAATATTTTCTCCCAGTCCGTAGGTTGTCTTTTCATTTTCTTTGTGGTTTCCTTTGCAGTGCAAAGATTTTAAGTTTAACTAGGTGCCATTTGTTTATTTTTGGTTTTATTTCCATCACTCTAGGAGATGAATCCAAAAAAGTATTGGTGTGATTTATGTCAAAGAGCATTCTGCTTATGTTTTCCTCTAGGAGTTTTACAGTATCCAGTCTTACATTTAGGTCTGTAATCCATTTTGAGCTTATTTTTGTATATGGTGTTAGAGAATGTTCTAATTTCATTCTTTTATATGTAGCTATCTAGTTTTCCCAGCATCACTTATTGAAGACACTGTCTTTTCTCCATTGCATGTTCTTGCCTCCTTTGTCAAAGATTAATTGACCATAGGTGTATGGGTATATTTCTAAGCTATTCTGTTCCATTGATCCCTATGTCTGGTTTTGTGCCAATACCATGCTGGTTTGATTAGTGTAGCTTTGTAGCATTGAGTGAAGTCTGGAAAAATTATGCCTCCAGCTTTGTTCTTTTCCCTCAGGATTGCTTTGGCTATGCTGTACCGTTAGTGGTTCCATATAAATTTTAGGATTACTTGTTCTAGTTCTGTGAAAAATGTCATGGGTAACTTGATAGAGATCCCATTAAATCTGTAGATTGTTTTGGGTAGTATGGCTATCTTTTTTTTTTTTTTTTTTGTGGTATGTGGGCCTCTCACTGTTGTGGCCTCTCCTGTTGCAGAGCACAGGCTCCGGACACGCAGGCTTAGCGGCCATGGCTCATGGGCCTAGCCGCTCCGCGGCATGTGGGATACTCCTGGACCAGGGCACGAACCTGTGTCCCCTGCATCGGCAGGTGGACTCTCAACCACTGCGCCACCAGGGAAGCCCCAGTATGGCCATTTTAACAGTATTAATTCTTCCAATCCAAGAGTGTGGGATGTCTTTCCATTTCTTTGAAACATTTTGTTATCTTTTATCAGTGTTTTATAGTTTTCAGTGTATAAATCTTTCACCTCGTTGGTCATGTTTATTTGTAATTTTTTGTTTGTTTGTTTTTTGATGCAATATTAAAAGGACTTTTTTTTTTACTTTCTCTTTCTGATGTTTCATTGTTAGTGTAAGGAAATGCAACAGATTTCTGTATATTAACCTTATATCTGGCTACCTTGCTGAATTCATTTTTCAGCTCTAGTAGTTTTTGTGTGGCGTCTTTAGGGTTTTCTATATATAGTATCATGACATCTGTATATAATGACAGTTTTACCTCTTCTCTTCCAGTTTGGATACCTTTTCTTTCTCTTGTCTGATTGTTGTGGCTGGGACTTCCAATCTTATGTTTAATAGAGATGGTGAGAGTGGGCATCCTTGGCTTGTTCCTGATTTTAGCGGAAAGGCTTCCAGCTTTTCACCGTTGAGTGTTATGTTGTCTGTGGTTTGTCATAAATAGCTTTTATTATGTTGAGCTATATTCCCTCTGTATCCATTTTGGTGAGAAATTTTATCATGAATGGATGTTGTATTTTATCAATGCTTTTTCTGCACCTATTTAGATGATCATGTGGTTTTGTGTTTTCTTTTGTTGATGTGGTGTATCACATTGATTGATTTGCATATGTTGAACCATCCTTGTGACCTTGGGATGAATCTAATTTGATCATATTGTATGATTCTTTTTATGTGCTGTTGGATTCAATTTGCTAATATTGTGTTGAGAATTTTTGTATCTATATTCATCAAAGATATTGGCCTCTAATTTTGTTTTTTGGTAGTGTCTTTGATCTTCATATCAGGGTGATGATAGAATGACTTTATAGAATGACTATGGGAGTATTCCCACCTCTTCAGTCTTTTGGAACTCTTTGAGAAGAATTGGTATCAGTTCTTCTTTTTATGTTTGGTAGAACATCCCAATGAAGCCATCTGGTCCTGGACTTTGCATGAGTTTTTTTGTTTTTTATTACAGATTCTCTTTCACTTCTTGTTTTAAGAGAAACAATAAACAAACAATAAATAATAAGGTGAGTGGGCATAAATTGAATTTTGAAAACGACAATTTTGCAGTAAGTTAGTTTTGACTTAAATTAAGGCGTTTATTCAAAATCTATTTTGATGGAAAAAGGACTAAAGGGAAGTTGTTTTGTACTTCAGTGCTATTGCATACAGTATTTCATTTAACAGTCATATTTGAGAGAGGTGCTAAAAACATGTTTATTTTACAGAAAAGGAAATATAACATGAGAGGTCTTTCTCAACCAGCCCAGTATTAAAAGTCAGAGTCCGCCAATGTTTCTGACTGCAAAATTGAACACTAACCTCTATGTTATATAATTGATTATAGAAAACTCTTTAGGAGCTTAAGTAAGTTTATATTATGAATATTCTATAACTTTTGTATATAACAGAAAGATGTTAACTATATGTAAAACCAAAGCAAGCATACTTACTATCCAGCAGGATAATAATAATGAAATGTTGCTTTTCACCTCTCTGAAATGTTGACGTCATTTTAAAATAAAATCTGCATGTGCAGTTTCTGTTTCTTCCCAAATCAATGAAAGTCATCACTTTTATTTTTAAATGTGTTTGTTGGAGCTTAAGATGTAAGAAAAGAATTTTACTTTACATATTTAGAGATCAAGGATAAGACCAAGAAATGATGTTTTGAGGACATAGAATTATTCCTCAATGTACAAAAATATGAATTTATCACTTTAAAGTATCACAGATAGATTTATAAATCTGAAACCACTGTAATAATCACTTTCAGCATATCTTCCCTAAATGTATTGAATATTTTTATGTCCTACCTAACTGAATTCCTAACTGAATTCCTTAACTGTGTAGAACTCTTATAAACTTGATGTAGATCAATACCCATGCATGGTCTTCTACAATAGTAGAAAACTGATATGAAAAGAAATTTTTTGATCAATCCTCATGGATTAAGTAGATTTCCCTAAAATCTGGTTTTAGCATTACTTTTTTTGGTCTACTTTAAGCAGCCAGGCATAGTATTCAAACTAATGCAGTTTATATTCCTGATGTGACATTTTAAACAATTTTGTTTGCTATTCCTAGAAAACCCTTAAAAGCATGAAATAAAATCTTTTGCATTTCTGAATAGCTCAAATTTTGAAGGATTGATGATTCTCTCCTTGAATTCAGCCTGCCTGGGTTTCAGCACATGTTTAATAACTGGAGTCTGACCAGTAAAAGTAGTCAGACTTTTCTTGGCATTCTTGGCAGATATAATTGCCTTAGTGAACAGTTATTTAAACTTCCTCATTTAAGAAGGCTTCATTTGAAAGAATCAAAGTCATACAGTTAAAATAATACACATTCTGAAACATAAACCACACAACATATTTTAAGTTTATGCTGAAAAATAAGATTCACTTTACTAACAGATTTGACTTATTTTATCCTTACTAAAATTTGATTCTGCATTTTAATGACTCTAAACCCTGCTCCATCTACTACTACTCTAAAATATTACAATGAATATTATATAATTAACAAAGTTACCCAATGACCACACTCACATCTTTACCTTGTCACTTTTGCCTCAGTTTTAAAGTGCTTTTATTTATAAAATAGACTTCAGTCTGTTATTACATTACAAAACATATGGTTTATGCAACTCTAACTTAAACATTAAGTTAACCTCAACTAATCTTACTGTCCAAACTTGTTTTACCATGTGTTCCTTGTGTCTGTTAATAACACAATTGTGCTCCCAGTTTTGTTTTGGCTACTTTTTTTTTCTTCCTCCCCAGCCCACACTCATTTTTCATTTAACCTGTTGCCTAGGCTCACCTATTCCATGCATGGTTTCTTCCCTCTCCATCCACATGATCAATACCCTAGTCTTACTTTAGCAGTCTTTCCCATCAAAAACTATTCTTGAAAATGCTACAAGAGTAATCTTCCTGTAACACAACTCTGTGTATTCCAGAACTCCAGTGGCCTACAGAATCAAATGTGAACCCTTAGGATTTCAGGACATAGTTATAATCTTAAAATCTTTTCTTATAAAGTGACTTAACATATTCTTGGCTCACAAATTACTTACTCTAGGACTTGCCCTGTTCACATATATGCAATGCAATTCTAATTTCCATAATAGATTTTTCCCTTCTGTTTTTTTTTTAAATAAGATTAAAAGATTGCTAAGATTGCATTCAAACAGTTTGTATCAGATACTTGACTACAGTTTTATTAACAAAACATAAATTTTATTTTATTCACCTAACAAAATATAAGGTTTGTGCTACTGCTTGAGAAAGTTAACAAAGATCCAGCTTTTATATTCTTTCCAAACCCACCATATCCTTCTCAATCTTAACTGATAATCATTACGCTTAAATTTGGAAGATGGTGCCTTCATGAATCTTAGAGAACTCTAGTGAGGAAGAAAGGGAAATAGACGAATGGTCCATTCAAAACTAGTTCCTATATGCAACCTTTGTTGTAAGGACATCTGGGGAGCTAAGTATTTTTAATGTTGTCTATTGTTGTTTTTCACCCCAAGGGGAAAAAGTGGTTTCTCTTAAAGGAAGAGAGCATGTATATTAGACAATGTTGTCTTCAGTATACCTACTCTCCACTCCAAAACTATATTTTCAATTCTTATTCATCATTTAAGTTCAAATTAAATTCAATCTTTAAAGTGAATCCTATCCAAATCCTAAAATCTAGAATCATCTCTCTATATCCTGAAGTCTCATAGTAATTTCTTCCATGATACCTCTTCTCTTTTACCTCAAAAATAGTATGTGCATTTCTGTGTACTTATATATGTTTATGAAGTAAAAATACTAACACAAACATAAACCTGCTCCTCTACTCTTTTTTGAAGCACTCTGGCACTTCGTAGGCTTAGTGAGTTTGCAATGTCTATCAGATTCCTTGTAGTTGAATCTTGGTTAAAGAGCCAGAATTTCGCTACACAGAATCTCCCTATAAGTTGTTCAAGTGTTCGTTCCTTAATAAGATAAATGAAAATGACCAATATTTCACTATTTTTTCTAGTGTCCAGGAGTTCTGAGTTTTCCATTTCTTTGGACAGGGTTTGTTCCCACAGGCTGAATCTGATGGGGAGCTGTGTAATATCTTGATTCATACATAGAGACAGTCCCAAAAGACAGTCAGTGGGTAGTTCTCACAGGATACTTCAGTGACAGGCACAAAGTTTCTTTCTCAAACTCAAACAGAGCAGTTTCAGTTTTTTTGCTGGTTATAAAGAGGGCCTACTTATGCCTATTTGTGCATGTGTACAGGTTGGGGAAGATAGGACCCTTTATTTTATAAAGGAAGAATTTGGTGAAGACAGTGAGAGAGCATAACACAGAGATTATATGCATACATATACATCATCTTTATTAAATTCTCAACATATATCTCTTGGAAGCACTGAATGATACCTAAAATTTATCATTAACTATTCCTACTCAAAAAGTTTTAGGATTGGTAAACAAGCAATAAATCAACCTAATAATCTCTGCAAAAATGTATTGTTTACAAATTTCTAATATAAAAATCTTGTATAATATAAAAATAAATTTCTCAGTATTTCAGATATCACTTGAATTTTGACTTTATTTTTTGTATAAACAAATGTTTTATGAAATGTACTTTCCCAAGCAAAAGAACTGATTTCTGCCAAGGATGATGCTTATCTCCATCTCAACAAAAATAAAATTATTTAACTTAAAAGCAAATTTCCAACTAAGAAAAAAATCTGCTTGTCTCTGATTAATCTAAAATATATTTATGTGTAAAAATTTTACATTACTAAAATATATAGAAATTATTTATATATTTTAGAGAACATATATCTCGTTTGGTCTGGGATAGGCTTGGTTTATTCCTGCTGTACCTGCATAATTATTAATAAAGTCCCCTTTTCACCATCATAGACATGCCATTTTTGAAGTAAATTAACTGGTCATTTTGTCTGCTTTCAACCTAAAATGAAATATTCAGATTCTCAAATTAAGTGTATTTTTTCAGTTAGCTGAATCTTCATTTCAGTGTTCAGGTCATTATTTGCTTTAAATATATTTAGTTGAAATATTATTCGAGAAAAAAACCAACACTGAGTAAATTCCTTTCTTCTTAAAGAGTACACAGAAAATAAATGTTATGTTTTATTTTAATGTAGTCCTTGGATAGTATTGTATTATGCCTTTGTCCCTATTATATCAACTTGATTTTTAATCCTCTGATGGTTGATATTGCTAACATTTTATTCTTAGCGATTAGCCTTTATTCCTATCACAATGTATCTACTTTTAACAGCTGTTTTCTAATGCATTAATTTTAACCAGCTATGGCTTCCATATATTCTGTCTTGAAGTTTAAATTCGCAGAGATAAAAGACCTATGTGACTATTCTGATTTGACAATTTTTTTATCCCTGTATCTTTAAGTACTTTCCTAAATATTCTGAGTCTTAGACTCTTCATTTAAAAAAAAATTGTTTTTAAAGAAGATGATCTCCAGTATCTTGTTAGCAATAATTTATTCATGAGATTGCCAAATTTCTTAGAGGACAGTTTAGAAGAAATAGTTAACATATTTAGGTTGTGACTCTCTTTAATGAAATATATCACAATATTAGTTATCTATCTCTAGAATCATATCACTTATTTTTTATATTCTAACTAGAATGGTTGATGATGCTGAAAAAACATTATTTATTCACCTAATGTTTACACCTGTCATTGTTAGGTGCAATGGATATAAAATGAAAATATATGGTTTCTATTCTCTTAAACTTTCATAGTATAATGGAGAAGAAAAGTGTAAAATAATGTCAAATTTTTTTGTCAAAGATATGGTTAGTGCTTAACATATGTTTCTACAAGCATACATTTGTGCATACATGTAAGCCACACACATACAAACATACTTCACTCCTATAATATTGTCTAACATTAAGTTTGGACGACAGGACTCGTCATCTATATGCTGTCCTTGCTGATTAACTAAGGTCCAAAAAGAGCTTTTGTGGCTATTTGAGAAATTTAGTAATTCTTAGTAAGTTGAAAGTATAGAAAGCAAAACGGAACTGAAAGAAAAACTCTAAATTATAATGCCTTTATGGGATGTTATAAATAATTTGTTTCACCCAGAAAAGTATCACAGCTAGGGGCTACTGACCTTGAACTGGCTAATCAGATGTATCTGTATCTCCAGGAAACTAGTTGACTGAGACACATAAAATGTGTGGCTGATTTATTGGATGGAGGAGCCATATTAATGATATTCCCAGATGTAAGAGTTCTTGCCCTATGATGACTTACAGATGTTACCTTATCATAATTGTGTATATTTTTAATAAGCTGTCCTTGTTAATGGTCAAGCCACAGATTTCTCTTCTAGATACCTAGCTGAAATGAACAACCCGAGATAATATTACATGATACAATAGAAATATGTTCAAGTATTATGAGACTTTTGTAATAAGAATAATCATTTTTTTCTGAATGAATCACAGAAGACCTTACAGAGAAGCTGATATTGTAGCCTTATGAGTGCAATTTTCCAGATAGAGGAGGGACAAACATTTTAAGAGGTATTCTTAGAGCTTGGCATAGCTCAGGCCACTTGACAATGAGGTATTCCAAAATCATATGGATATACAGGCAAATACTTTCATACATTTTTATTTAATAATGTATAAATTTAAAATCTTTCCAGTATTCCAAGTGAGAATTACACTTTATTTGAAGCTTAATCTAATTTAAAATCTTTACACACAAATGGTATACTATGTTGCATCAAAATTGGCATTTTCAATACTAGATTCTGTTTTTATTTACATTGCTCTTGGCATGATTTCACATTAAATAGAAGTTTTGAGAAACAAAATATGGCAAATTTGAAAATAAGACCTTTACCCTCCATCTTATTTAATCTTATTTGTATGTATTTCAACATATCCAAGATCCCATTTTAGCTTTCTCTTTCTATTTATGGCCCTGAGTTTTGCCTTTCATTTCCAACATACATTTTGGAATTGAGAGCAATAAATAATAATTATTCTGAGAAATATCATTTACTTTTATTAATTTAAAGTAACACTGATAAATGCTTTGTGTTGCCAATACCTGGCACATCATATTTGCTTCATTTTCTCTAAAAAATTATAGACTATAATATTAGTCAAGATGAAACAGTTTGTTTTCCATATTAAAGTATGTTTATTTAAAGGGAAAAAAAGGTCTTTTTCTGTATACACTATTCTCACTTTCCAATATAATAAAAGTAAATTGCAATTGTCTTCTCTGATTTGCATTTATTTCCTTCCCTTTGGAGCACTTATTTTCATTTATATTTTCACTACAATGGATTGAGTTTAGAAATTCCCGTATCTTGACTAGTTCATGAAACTACAGGTAAATCTAGGTCTTATGTTATTAAATCTCAGTAGTCCCCAAATGCAGTTTAGAAACAAATATGGATGTTATGAAAACTTCAATATGGATGATTTTATTTCATTTCCAACAAACAGATGTATGCTAACAAGAGGGAAATAGAAACCAACTGTTCTATCTACTGAACCTACTTCATTAAGAGGTGATTAAGTTATATAATTTGTCCTAATTTATATTACTTTTTTTTTTCGTGGTACGCGGGCCTCTCACTGTTGTGGCCTCTCCCATTGCGGAGCACAGGCTCTGGACGCGCAGGCTCAGCGGCCATGGCTCATGGGCCTAGCCACTCCGCGGCATGTGGGATCCTCCTGGACCAGGGCATGAACCCGTGTCCCCTGCATTGGCAGGCGGACTCTCAACCACTGCACCACCAGGGAAGCCCTATATTAGTTTTATATGTCATAGTCTTTGACCTATCACAAATCTTTATTCAGTTGTCTTTTAATTATTTTAAAATCATTATTCATTTATCTTTAATGGTCCTATAAAAACATCAGTATGATTTTTTATTCTTCACATCCAGGATCTACCTATGAAGTTATTGTATTCACTTGTTATCTCTCTTTCATAGACTTTAATATAGAAATGCTTGAAGTGCTTTGCTGTGTGTGTCTTTAATGACATCAGTATTAAAAGAACAGCTGTTTATGGGCTTCCCTGGTGGCGCAGTGGTTGAGAATCCGCCTGTCGATGCAGGGTACACGGGTTCGTGCTCCGGTCCGGGAAGATCCCACATGCCGCGGAGCGGCTAGGCCCGTGAGCCATGGCCGCTGAGCCTGCGCGTCCGGAGCCTGTGCTCCGCAATGGGAGAGGCCACAACAGTGAGAGGCCCGCGTACCATTAAAAAAAAAAAAAAAAAAAAAAAAAAAAAAAAAAAAAAAAAGAACAGCTGTTTTGCAGAATGTCACAGTCTGAATCTGAGTGAGTCTTTTCTCATGATTAGATTCAGGATAAATATTTTTTTCTAACAATACTACTAAAGTGATATCATTTCCTTTCCACTGCATCACATCAGGAGGCATGCTATGTCATCTTATTACTGGTGATGCTAGATTTGATTATTTGATGAAAGTGGTATGTTTCAGAGCTCTGTATTATAAAGGTATCTTTTTTATTCCCTTTGTTATATATAAGCAATTGAAGGGGTGATAATTTTGAAAATTTACAATGATGATTTTCTAATTATATTGTTCTTTCTACATTATTTATTTATTTTTTAAACATCTTTATTGGAGTATAATTGCTTTACAGTGGTGTGTTAGTTTCTGCTTTATAACAAAGTGAATCAACTATACATATACATATATCCCCATATCTCTTCCCTCTGGCGTCTCCCTCCCTCCCACTCTACCTATCCCACCCCTCTACGTGATCACAAAGCACCGAGCTGACCTCCCTCTGCTATGCGGCTGCTTCCCACTATCTGTTTTACATTTGGTAGTGTATATATATGTCCATGCCACTCTCTCACTTTGTCCCAGCTTACCCTTCCCCTTTTCCATGTCCTCAAGTCCATTCTCTAGTAGGTCTGCTTCTTTATTCTAGTCTTGCCCCTAGGTTCTTCATGACCTTTTTTTTTTAAGATTCCATATATATGTGTTAGCATACAGTATTTGTTTTTCTCTCCTGACTTACCTCACTCTGTATGACAGAATCTAGGTCCATTCACCTCACTTAGAAATAACTCAATTTCTTTCCTTTTAATGGCTGAGTAATACTGCATTGTATACATGTGTCAAATCTTCGTTATCCATTCATCTGTCAATGGACATTTAGGTTGCTTCTATGTCCTGGCTATTGTAAATAGAGCTGCAATGAACATTGGTGTACATGACTTTTTCTGACTTATGGTTTTCGCAGGGTATATGCCCAGCAGTGAGATTGCTGGGTCATATGGTAATTCTATTTTCAGTTTTTTAAGGACCCTCCATACTGTTCTCCATAGTGGCTGTATCAATTTACATTCCCAACAACAGTGCAAGAGTGTTTCCTTTACTCCACACCCTCTCCAACATTTATTGTTTGTAGATTTTTTTTGATGATGGCCATTCTGACTGGTGTGAGATGATATCTCATTGTAGTTTTGATTTGCATTTCTCTAATGATTAATGATGTTGAGCATTCTTTCATGTGTTTGTAGGCAATCTGTATATCTTGTTTGGATAAATGCCTATTTAGGTCTTCTGCCCATTTGTTTCTACATTTAATAGCTATTGTTCTTCTATAAGGAGACCTCCCTTTTCCCAATCTTCAAGTGTCATTATGAATTCATGGCTTTCTCTATTCAATACATTATAATCCACATGCCACTATTTTTGATGCTCAAATAGTCTCAAAATTGAGAGCCAG
The DNA here is from genome assembly GCF_002837175.3 of Physeter macrocephalus. Lineage (NCBI taxonomy): Eukaryota > Metazoa > Chordata > Mammalia > Artiodactyla > Physeteridae > Physeter > Physeter macrocephalus. Next base: position 42,520,210 of record NC_041220.1, on the reverse strand, counting down.
TTCAAACATTTCCCTTTGTTATTTACATGTTCTCCTTAGTCTTCTAACACTACCTTGCTTTCTGACAGAACAAAGTATTTCAAGTTCATCTTATATTTTCCCGGCCTCTTACATGGAATTTACAACTTATTTAAAGTGTCCTAATTTCTTTTAATCAAGAGTTATAGATAACAAACAGTATAGAGGTAATACATTGTACTGAAGTATCGTAGTTTCAAGTCCTTTCAGAGGACAACCTAAGAAATATCTTTTTTAAAATATGAAGAATTAATACCACTATTTCCAAATCAAATGTAAAAATCACAGTATTCTTCCTTGTCTTCCCTACTTCCATTGCTGTGACTTCCTTTTCCCAGAGTGAGAAACTTGGTTTCCCAAAACATCAATATATCTACTCACTCATCTGTTCTGTCCTACAATACACAAAAAAAATTGCAAAATTACTAGTAATAACATGCCCCAAAACAAACATACAAGATATTTTGCATTTCAGTTTTCCGTAGGATAGATTCACACTCAGGGTATCCTGGCAAACCACTAAGTTCAAATTTTAACTGAATTTTAATTTTTTTCTCTGCAGTTACATTATCAATTTGGTATAAATATAAGATTTTTTCCCTCAATTTTAGGGTTTATCCTGATTTTTATTTAATTTTATTAATTTATTTTCATCTTGATTTGTGTTTATTTTATTTTAATATATTTAAAATGTTATTATGGCTGAAAGACAAAATAACATATAACAAGAACAACATTAAAAATTATAGATATCGCTATCATGCCTGTCCTATTCCCAGTCACCCTATATGGCTAAGTATTTACACTTGGCTCTGATTTATCTTTCCTGTTTATTCTTCTAAATAAGCAAATATATTTTTGTTTCCCTAAGCAAGAGGTTTTGTACTGCCTACTATTTATACATTTTTACACTTAACCACCTTGCTTTTTTTACCAATATATTCTTAATATTACACCAGATGTGTGATATTTATCATTCATTTTATACCTGCTATTTCTCCATTTTATAGATGTTCCATAGCTTAATTAACAAGGTTTCTATGGATGAGTATTAAGATCACAACCAATATTCTATTTCTACATATAATACTTTTATTGATAACTGCTCTAATTGTGTGTGTGTTTGTGTGTGTATGTGTGTGTGTTTGTGTGTTTGGTAGAGCGCATCTCTAGAGTTAAATGTTAGAGGAAAGATATTGTTTGTAAGGGTAAATTCACGTAGTTTTGTTACATATTCCAAATCCCACTTTATAGTATACACTATACAACACTTCTAGTAATAGTGTTTGAGTTTACAGCCCATACAGTGGTTTTAGTTTCAACTAACCTATAGAGGAAGTAAATTAAGTTCATTATAACTAATTGAAAGTGAACAAAAGATCTGAGAAGACATTTCACCAAAGATAAAGAAATGGTAAATAAGCAAATGCACATATGTTGAACATAATTTAGTTATTAGGGAAATGAGAATTAAAACCACAAAAGGTATCACTTTCATATGTTGCAATGTCTAAAATATTTGTCAACATCCAGTGCTAGGAAGGATGAAGAGCAATGGGAATACTCATAATATGGTACAGCCATTTTGGAAAATAATTTTGTACTTTGTCATAAATATAAACATGCATCTACCATATGACTTGTTAGTCCTACACCTGTGTAATTAGATAATTACACCTATTTAATCCCACACCAATTATTGAAAAATTATATTTAAACAAAAAACTGCAGGTAAATATTTATAGCAACTTTATTCACAATTGAGAAAATAGGAAATATCCTAGATAAAGTTTCATCAGTGAAAAAAATAAATTGAGGCATGTTGAGAGAGGTTATCTATAAAGGACTAGCATAAGAGGATTTGGGGTGATGGGAGTGCATAAAACTGTGTTGGTAGCCACACATCTAAGCATTGGTTATAACCCAAAGAAAAGTGCATCACAAAAAGTGGATTTTATTCTATGTAACTTTTAAAAAAATATCAACAAGTATGTGGGAGGAGAGGTAGAATAAAAACAATTACAAGTGAATCTAACTATATTTTAAATAAATATTTATACTAAAGTGGAAGAAAAATATAGGAGCTGACCTAAATAGCTTTGGAAAACTTTTTAAATTGAAGTATAGTAGATTTAAAATTTTATGTTACTTTCTAGTGTACAGCAAAGTGATTTGGTTTTATATATATATATATATTCTTTTTCAGATTCTTTTTCATTATAGATTATTATAAGATATTGAATATAGTTACCTGTGGTATACAGTAGGACCTTGTTGTTTACCTGGGTTATATATAATAGTTTTATGTGCTAACCCCAAACTCCTAATTTATCCCTCCACTCCCTTTCCCCTTTGGTAACCATAAGTTTGTTTTTTATGTCTGTGAGTCTGTTTTGGTTTTGTAAATTGGTTGATTTGTACCATTTTTTATGTTCCACATATAAGTGATATCATATAATATTTGTCTTTCTCTCTCTGACTTACTTCCCTTAGTGTGATGATCTCTAGGTTCATCCATGTTGCTGCAAATGACATTTCATTCTTTTTCATAGCTGATTAGTATTCCATTGTGTATATATATATATACCACATCTTTATCCATTAATCTGTCGGTGGACATTTAGGCGGCTTCCATGTCTTGGCTACTGTAAATAGTGCTGCTATGAACATTGGGGTGCATGTATCTTTTCAAATTATAGTTTTGTCCAGACATATGCCCAGGAGTGGGATTGCTAGATCATATGACAACTCTATTTTTAGTTTTTTGAGGAACATCCATACTATTCTCTATAGTGGCTGCAAAAATTTACTTTCCCACCAACAGTGTAGGAAAGTTCCCTTTTTTCCACACTCTCTCCAGCATTTGCTGTTTGTAGACTTTTTGATGATGGCCATTCTGACTGGTGTGAGGTGGTACCTCACTGTACTTTTGATTTGCATTTCTCTAATAGGGATGTTGAGCATCTTTCTCATGTGCTTTTTTGACTATCTTTATATCTTATTTGGAAAAATGTCTGTTTAGGTCTTCTGTCCAATTTTGAGTGGGTTGTTTGTTTGTTACTGAGTTGTATGAACTATTTGTATATTTTGGAAATAAAGCCCTGTGGGTCACATTATTTGCAAATATTTTTTCCAAGACCATAGGTTGTCTTTTCATTCTGTTTATGGTTTTCTTCACTGTGCAAAATCTTGTAAGTTTGACTAGGTCCCATTTGTTTACTTTTACCTTTATTTCTATTGCCTTGAGAGACTGACCTAAAAAAACATTGCTATGATTTATGTCAGAGAGTGTTTTGCCTATCTTCTCTTCCAGGAGTTTTATGGTGTCATGTCTTATATTTAAGTCTTTAAGCCAGTTTGTGTTTACTTTTGTGTATGGTGTGAGGGTGTGCTCTAACTTCATTGATTTACATGTGACTGCGGCTGTCCAGTTTTCCCAACACCACTTGCTGAAGAGATTGTCTTTTCTCCATTGTATATTCTTGCTTCCTTTGTTGAATATTAATTGAGCGTAGGTGTGTGGGTTTATTTCTGTGTTCTCTATTCTGTTCCATTGATCCATATGTCTGTTTTGGTACCAGTACAACAGTTTTGACTACTGTAGCTTTATAGTATTGTCTGAAGTCTGGGAAGGTTATGCATCCTGCTTTGTTCTCTTCCCTCAGGATTGCTTTGACAATTCTGTTTTTTTTTATGGTTCCATCTAAATTTTAGAATTATTTGTTCTAGTTCTCTGAACAATGTCATGGGTAATCTGATAGGGATCTCATTAAATCTGTAGATTGCTTTGGATAGTATGGCCATTTTAACAATCAAGAGCATGGGATATTTTTTCATTTCTTTAAATCAGCTTCAGTTTCCTTTATCAGTGTTTTATAGTTCTCAGCATATAAGTTTTTAACTTCCTTGGTCAGGTTTATTCCTAAGTATTTTTTTTAATGTGATTTTAAAAGGGATTTTTTTTTTTTACATTCCCTTTGTGGTATCTAATTGTCATTGTAAAGAAATGAAACCGATTTCTGTATGTTAAACAGCACCTTGATTTTGATACTTATGTGTGTCTAAAAAAGGACCTTAATTATATTATTTTCTTTTTCTTTTTAATTTATTTTTTTATACAGCAGGTTCTTATCAGTCATCAATTTTATACACATCAGTGGATACATGTCAAACCCAATCGCCCAACTCATCCCACCACCACCGCCACCACCCCACCACTTTCCCTGCTTAGCATCCATAAGTTTGTTCTCTACCTCCGTGTCTCAGTTGCTACCCTGCAAACCGATTCATCTGTACCATTTTTCTAGGTTCCATATATATGCATTAATATACGATATTTGTTTTTCTCTTTCTGACTTACTTCACTCTGTATGACAGACTCTAGGTCCATCCACCTCACTACAAATAACTCAATTTCATTTCTTTTTATGGCTGAGTATTATTCCATTGTATATATGTGCCACATCTTATTTATCTATTCATCTGTTGATGGACATTTAGGTTGCTTCCATGTCCTGGCTTTTGTATATAGAGCTGCAATGAACATTGTGGTACATGACACTTGTGAATTATGGTTTTCTCAAGGTATATACCCAGTAGTGAGATTGCTGGATCATATGGTAATTATATTTTTAGTTTTTTAAGGACCCTCCATACTGTTCTCCATAGTGGCTGTATCAATTTACATTCCCAACAACAGTGCAAGAGGGTTACCTTTTCTCCACACCCTTTCCAGCATTTGTTGTTGGTAGATTTTCTGATGATGCCCATTCGAACTGGTGTGAGGTGATACCTCATTGTAGTTTTGATTTGCATTTCTCTAATAATTAGTGATGTTGAGCAGCTTTTCATATGCTTCTTGGCCATCTGTATGTCTTCTTTGGAGAAATGTCTATTTAGATCTTCTGCCCATTTCTGGATTACATTGTTTGTTTTTTTAATATTGAGCTGCATGAGTGGTTTATATATTTGGGAGATTAATCCTTTGTCCGTTGATTCATTTGCAAATACTTTTTCCCATTCTGAGGGTTGTCTTTTTGTCTTGTTTATGGGTTCTTCCTATGTTTTCCTCTAAGAGTTTTATAGTGTCCTGTCTTACATTTAGGTCTCTAATCCATTTTGAGTTTATTTTTGTGTATGGTGTTAGGGAGTGTTCTAATTGCATTCTTTTACATGTAGCTGTCCAGTTTTCCCAGCACCACTTATTGAAGAGACTGTCTTTTCTCCATTGTATAGCCTTGCCTCCTTTGTCATAGATTAGTTGACCATAGGCGCGTAGGTTTATCTCTGCGTTTTCTATCTTGTTCTATTGATCTATGTTTCTGTTTTTGTGCCAGTACCATATTGTCCTGATTACTGTAACTTTATAGTAAAGTCTGAAGTCAGGGAGTCTGATTCCTGCAGCTCTGTTTTTTTCCCTCAAGACTTCTTTGGCTATTCGGGGTCTTTTGTGTCTCCATACAAATTTTAAGATTTTTTTGTTCTAGTTCCATAAAAAATGCCATTGGTAATTTGATAGGGATTGCATTGAATCTGTAGATGGCTTTGGGTAGTATAGTCATTTTTACAATATTGATTCTTCCAATCCCAGAACATGGTATATGTCTCCATCTGTTGGTATCATTTTTAATTTCTTTCATCAGTGTCTTATAGTTTTCTGC